>NC_090651.1:149490483-149737983 GCF_040937935.1 Hyperolius riggenbachi | reverse complement strand
CTGAGGCTTAGATGAATTCTCAGGGGACATACAGTACATATCCTATCCAGAGCTGGATCATCCACAAGGTAAACCTAGGCAGACGCCTAGGGCCTTGAGAGAGTCTAGGGGCCTAGTGGATGCTAGCCCCCACCAAATCTTACTAAAAGCCAGGTGACCAACAGCAGAGGGCAAAAACTGCTATCTTATCTAGGGCCCCATTTCATCTGAATCCATGTTTGATCCTATCCACTAAACATAAAGTGGTTTCTTTGGGCTGCTTTGGCCTTTATCAGTGCAAGGAAATATTTTTTCTCACATAAGTACCCTACTACTTTCACAGGCCCTCTGTGAAAGTAGTATTTTAAGGAACCAAGTTACCTTATGGAGAACCAGAACCACCAGTATTTTTTACAGTGGACCAAAAGAAATCTAAATGCCACTTACTGAAAAAATAAAAATTTGCCTTTGTATGCAATTATATATTTATGTGTGCAAATGTGGTACCCATCCTCTATGGAGAAATTGATTGAACCACAGCATTGCACTGTCTGATACAGTGCAATATTATGACCCATTGATCAGCTACGGCTCCTACCCTGCTCTTGATTGACAGAAATGTTTTGTCCTCCCCAGTTGATCCTTCTAATAAATTTTAGGCCAAAATCAATCAGAATTCCAGTTAGACATGATGGTGCAATACATTCCTGTCAGATATTTAGGCACTGGTGTGTTTGTTAGATGAAGGGTTTTCCTAGGGAGTATACAAAACCAACAAGTCAGCACTGAGCAGCGTGATTCGCTAAAACATAATTAGGATTGCATCTGGGTAATCCAATGAAAATTATTTCAAAAGTTCTAATCCACCACTCAGTGAAGAGTTCATCTTATTTAACTGGCAAAGACATTTCCAAAGAGTACTGTCCTGGCCAACGGCTCTTTCATAGTGTGTTAATCTGCCATACAGACATGACACTTATATGATGTAAGCATTTATACCACATGACTGATCACTCCAATAGAAAATTTAGCATAATTTTTGTAATTACAATGTTAATGTAAAAATTATAATCACTAAAAATTATGCAAAATTTTGTGTAATTACAACCAAACACAAACTTTTCACAATTACGAGTATTTCTAAGGACAAACTTTTTGCGTAAAACACAGAAAAACGATTTAGTGTTGCCAGTAATTCTATGTATTTTTTTTGCAATTATACTAAATTATAGAATTACGGATGAAATACAAAATTACGATTTAACACAAAATTACAACAAAAAATTATGAATTTTCTGACAATTTTGTAATTTTGTAATTGTCAATATCATGTTGTAATTACAAAAATGAGAAATTTTGTCTCATCACCAACAGTTACTTCCCAGACTGCCTGCAAACAGACAGATATGATGACAATCGCATTATGCTAAGTTCAGATATAGATTTCACTCTCTTTGAATGATCACTTGTGATCATTTCGGGAAACAGTCTGCTAATGATCCTAGGACATACATTCTGCTTGCTTGCCTGTTCTGTCCTATGGAAAGGTTAGAATGATAAGGTGATGCTGCATTGCAGCTCCCAATAGTGCTCAGCTGAGTAATATCTAATATCTTGGTTGATATGGGCAGCACAGTGGCGTAGTGGTTAGAACTCTCGCCTTCCAGAGCTGGGTCCCTGGTTTTGAATCCCAGCCAGGGAACTATCTGCACAGAGTTTGTATGTTCTCCCCATGTCTGTGTGGGTTACCTCTGGGCACTCCGGTTTCCCCATATCCCCAAAACATACAGATAAGTTAATTGGCTTTCCCCAAAAAATTGGCCCTAGACTATGATACATACACTATACCATATGATAGATACACTACATCATATGACTATGATAGGGATAAGATTGTAAGCCCCTTTGAGGAACAGTTAAGTGACAAGACACTCGCTGTGCAGTGCTGCGGAAGATGTTAGTGCTATATAAATACTAAATAATAATAATATCCAATTAGGAGGTTATCAACATTGGGGAACACCTGTATACATGCTACATTTTCACCCAAGAAAATCATAAATAATATGTGAATCTACCACAAGTATGCTTTATATGCGTTGCCACTTTATAATAATAATATTGCTCAAATCAAACTGAAAGCACAACTGAGGCATACTGTATGTGGTAGGCTGAAGCATGCAGATGAGAACACGGTGGAAATTTCCTGTCCTTTATAGATTTGATGCAAACATGACATTTACACATTTTTTTTTTATAAAATAGCAAACAAGCCTATCTGCTGTCAAGATACAGAAATATATTGCTTTATGCAGTGAGATTTGTTTTGTGCTTGTTTGTGTCACAGTGTTTGCTGGCCTTCCTACACTTGGACATGTATGAACAGAAATGTTTTAGTCATTTGTGAGGCGTTCGGGTCACATGAGATACTGGGATGTAAAATCATCCATCTTGCTAATTATGCGGGTTTTTTTTAAACATATGTAGTTCTTGCGAATGCACAGACAAAGCATTCCTTACAAATCCCCAATATGAATTTAACTTTCATGTCCAGATGTATCACACTATAGAAATGAATGAAGATTGACTGAGATCTTCTTTTAGCCAGATGGAATCCCCGTCTGCAAAACAAAAAGGGAGTTATTGATTTGAGGTCACACTGCATGCTGAGGATTTGAGGAGGGGGTGGGCAGTCACTCTGTGTATGACTAAAACCCTCCTTTCTGCCTTGTCCTGCAAGTCAGAGGTCATGGGAAAGGATCAGATATTAGGTAACACCTCACAGCCTCTTTAGGATCCAATTCAGACATGTTTTACTATCCAGCTGATCGCTGCTGTCTTCCTACCTGAGAAATGACATCTTTCTTATTTTTGTTTATGTGACTAACAGAGCAAAACATCTACTATAGTGTTTACACAGTATTCACAGTCGCGTGGTCACTGAAATGGTAAATCTTACAGAGAATCTTACAGAAAATTGTATGGTGTGTACTAGGCATTACAAACAAAGGGAAGTCTCTGCATATGATTGATTGTTCAAAATGATCATAACTGATCTTAACTGATCTTCACATATTACCTATATATAGAATACTGACATACCATGATGCTACATAAATAATAATAAATACAAAATAAAATAAATGCTTGATTTAAATTGACAAACACCAAACTGCTTTTATCTATTAGTGGTTTTTAAGTATCTATGTTTTTAGCAACATTTACATTTTTTTTTCATATCATGTTTCTCTTACATTATATACATTAAGGGCCTATTCACACTAAATACACTTTGATTGCATAATCAAAGGACAAGTAGTTTGCGGATCACAAGGGCACAGAGAATAACATAGTAATCACAGTGCCCTTTTCTCAGTGGTTTGATGCAATTTTAACCTATTTGTAAAAGTACTGCCTGCAGCATTTTTCCTGTATTTTCAATTAGGTTAAAACACTGTGGTCCATATGCAATTCACTTTTTACATTACAATTTACATTACAATTAATTGAGACAGCATTCTGAAGAATATTATCTATAGGGGTATAACCCAAGAGGCAAAAGCTAACAATAAATAAATAAAGTCTGAGGATTTTTTTGGCCCTGGCCTTTGGTCTGTCCAGCAAGCATAACAGAACTCAGATTGTGAAGTTTAGTACCCTATTCCCTGGGGAGCTGAAACTCCATATAAACTGTGGCGACAGTAATTCCCAAAAAGTTTATAGAAGTCCAGGGTACTACTTCCTTTCCTTCAGTAAGGGGACCACCAGAATCATCAATCATCTTGCAAAAAATACCTAAGAAATGTTGACAAACTGGAGACCCATCAGAACCTACCATAACACAATAACCAAGGTGGTGCACAATCTACCCTACCAACCTAGGAAGGTGGAATGCTCTCAAAATGCCAAAGCTTTAAAAGTTAAAAATTGTCCGAGTAGCATACCAGGGGAATGTAATATAAACACAAGGTCCACTGGGGGACTAATAGGCCCTAAACGGCAGGGCTGCTCATCAAGACCTCGTGATCATGACATAGCTGTGATTCACGAGCATTTTATCACTATCCGACATTGTGATCCTAATTCGTGATTGCCTCTCAATCACAAATTCAGTTCCAAATGCACTCATGATTGTGGTCCAAATCCAGGTCGTGATCACGGATTTAGCCGTTATCCTGGCTGTGATTAACCACCTGCCGCCCGCGTCACGCCAGTAGGCGTGGCCGCGGCGGCAGCCCCAGGACCGCCTAATGCCGATTGGCGGAAGGTCCTTTCCGTGCACAATGCGGGCGATCGCGCTCACATATCGCCCGGCATTCCTTGCGGCCCCCGTGTCATCAGCCCGCTGGCCAATTAGCAGCGCCGGCGGGCTGCGATCGTTCAAACAGCCCAATCCTATGCGTATAATACACGTTGTTATGTAAACAACGTGTATTATACTGGCTGCTTCCTCCTCTCCTGGTCACAGCTTTCCTGGACCACCAGGAGAGAGGACGGCAGCCCTGCTCACTAAGACCTGCACGTTTCCCTGCTCGATCCCCCCCCCCGCGATCGCCGCTGATCACCCCCCACAGCCCCCCTCACTGCCCTGCCAAGGCGTCTGACTGAGGTCTGAGTGTCATCTGGTCGCCTGTCACAGCTCTGTTCGAGGTCTGAGTGACGTGTGAGTGACATCCATTGCCTGTGCACTAATTTTTAACATCAGATTGATTGATTGCATTGTAATTGGTTTATGATCATCTGTGATTGCCCTGTAAGTTTACATTGGTTGGCATCTGACAGCTGCACTGTGATTGATATCTGGTCGCCTGGCACAGTTCTGATCGAGGTCTGAGTGACATGTGAGTGACATCTATTGCCTGTGCACTGATTTTTAACATCAGATTGATTGATTGCATTGTAATTGGTTTATGACCATCTGTGATTGCCCTGTGAGTTTACATTGGTTGGCATCTGACAGCTGCACTGTGATTGATATCTGGTCGCCTGTCACAGCTCTGATCGAAGTCTGAGTGACATCTATTGTCTGTGCACTGATTTTTGACATCTGATTGATTGATTGATTGATTAGTGATTGGTTTTTGATCATCTGTGATTGCTTGTGATTTCAATTGCTGTTTTCGTTGGTTGGCATCTGACAGCGGCACTGTGATTGTTATCTGGTCGCCTGTCACAGCTTTGATCGAGGTCTGAGTGACATCTATTGTCTGTGCACTGACTGATTTTTG
This sequence comes from Hyperolius riggenbachi, assembly GCF_040937935.1. Classification (NCBI taxonomy): domain Eukaryota; kingdom Metazoa; phylum Chordata; class Amphibia; order Anura; family Hyperoliidae; genus Hyperolius; species Hyperolius riggenbachi. The sequence continues at coordinate 149,732,776 of NC_090651.1, read as the reverse complement.
ACATCTGATTGATTAGTGATTGGTTTTTGATCATCTGATTGCCCTGTGATTTCAATTGCTGTTTACATTGGTTGGCATCTGACAGCGGCACTGTGATTGATATCTGGTCGCCTGTCACAGGTCTGATCGAGGTCTGAGTGAGATCTGAGTGACATCTATTGCCTGTGCACTGTTTTTTGGCCAGTGAGTTAGCTAGGCTTTATTAGGTAGTTAGCGCCCAGCCTACTACACCGCAGTCACTAATAAGTCCCTGATTAGCGTCATCACTGTCGCTAATCAGCATTGGTACTATATAGTATCTGTAAGTGATCAGTACTGATCGCAGTCAGATCTATATAAGTACGTTAGGGTCACCTTAGAGTAGGCTCCACTAAAAACGCAGTGTTTTCTCGATCAGGCCTGATCGTTCTGCCGCACTTGCATTCAGCCCGCCCCACCAAGTGAAAGAAATTTTTGTTTCTGATCACTGCAAAAAACTAACACAATAGTTGCGACGTTATAAAGATCAGTTTTGATTTTTTTTTTTTATCAAAACTGAGCGATCGCAGCTGATTACTTAACAAATACTCCCATTTGCTAGACAGGTGCATTTGGCAAAAAAGATGTATTCCCTGCAAGAGGCCTACAGTATTATGGTCGAGTCGGGTGAGAGTGATTGGGACTTCTCATCCGATGAATCCGGCTCAGAATATGAACCTGTAGAGGACAGTGACTCTCTGACCGATAGTTCTGATGACGAGGTTGTGGTCCCTGCTAGCGCCAGGAGTATCCGACCCCATGTCAGTGGACCGCAGGTTGCGCAGGATCAACCTCAAGGGCAGCAGAGTGGTGCTAGCGCTGATCCAGATTTTGATGGTGAGGCATGCACCAACAGCGCAGCACATCCTGGACTTGAAACCAGTACTGCCGTAGATCCTGGTGAAGTGGCGAGCACCAGCATGGCAGTTGAAACTGGTTCGGTGGTACGTGCAGTAAGACCCCAGTCGCAGCCACCAGAAACACGGGCCCGTAGTACCCCTAGGCTCCTAGAGGTGCTGGCAAACCCTCATTGGAAGTTCCCTAATTCCGCCGCACCCGTAGTGCCCCCTTTCACCGCCCAGTCTGGAGTCCAGGTGGAGACAGATCATCTAGGATCGTCCCTAGACGCTTTTCATCTGATCTTCACCGAGGATCTCTACGACTTAGTCGTAGCAGAGACCAACCGTAAGGCCACACAATTTATCACCGCCAATCCGAACAGCTCCCATGCCCAGCCTTTTCGGTGGAAACAGGTCACAGTTTTCGAATTTAAAATCTTTTTGGGCCTTCTCCTTAACATGGGTCTAACTAAAAAAAATGTATTGCGGTCCTATTGGTCTACGCACCCAATACATCACATGCCCATGTACTCTGCTGCCATGTCCAGGTCACATTTTGAGGACATCCTGCGCTTCCTGCACTTTAATGATGATACAACCTGTCATGAAAGAGGCCACGCTGACTATGACCGGCTCCACAAATTTCGGCCCCTCATAGACCACCTGTCATCCAAATTTGCAGATGCTTACACCCCTGAACAGAACATCTGTATAGACGAGTCCCTCGTACATTTTACCGGGCGCCTTGGCATTGAGCAGTACATCCCAACCAAGCGCGCCCGGTATGGGGTCAAGCTGTATAAGCTCTGTGAAAGGGCCACACAGGCTATACATATCGCTTTAGGGTCTATGAGGGAAAAGACACAAAATTGGAGCCGGTCGGATGCCCTGACTACCTGGGGTGTAGTGGCAAGATTGTGTGGGACTTGGTGTCACCCGTATTCCACAAGGGGTACCATCTCTATGTGGACAACTACTACACAAGTGTGGCCCTCTATCAGCATTTGAAGATACTCGGAATTCCCTGCTGTGGCACCGTGTGGCCTAGTCACCGGGGCTTCCCCCAATATCTCACTGCTACCCGACTTGCACGGGGGAGAGGGCTGCCTTGTGTAATGATGACCTTCTTGCAGTGAAATTGAAGGACAAGAGGGACGTTTACCTTCTGTCGACCATTCACGGAGACACGACAGTCCAAATTCAGCGAGCAACTGAGGTTGTTGAAAATCCCCTCGCCGTCCACGACTATAATTTAAACATGGGAGGGGTGGACTTCAATGACCAGATGTTGGCTCCCTATTTAGTTTCCCGAAGGACCAGCCGCTGGTATAAGAAAGTGGCTATTTACTTGATTCAATTGGCAATGTACAACAGCTTTGTTCTCTACAGTAAGGCTGGGAGAACAGCATCCTTCCTTAAATTTCAGGAAGAGATCATTTCGGAACTCCTGTATCCAGGAGGGGCCGTGGCCAATACCCCTAATGTAGTTAGCCGGCTACATGAAAGACACTATGCTTATGTCTTTCCGAGTACCCCAGGTCAACGCACCCCAAGAAAACATTGTCGTGTCTGTAAGAGGGATGGAATGAGGCGCGACACCACTTTTTATTGTCCCTACTGTCCTGACCAGCCTGCCCTATGCATAGGGGAGTGTTTTGAAAAGTTCCACGAACACATTCGCTATTGGAGTAGGGAACGTGAGACACGGTAGTAGTCTCTCAAGGTTCTTTCACACTGGAGCGATGTGTTGCAGCATATTGCCTAGCGAAAGTCCACTTTGCAGTCCCCCCTTACGCCGGAAGTGTTTGACTTAAAGCTAGTGGATACCTACGCTACTGCGCGGCTCCTGTGTGTGAAACCAGACATCTGCTTTTGAGAGACCCAAATACACTGGAGTGATGGTTGCAGCAAATTGCCTAGCGAAAGTCCCACTTTGCGGTCCCCCCTTACGCCGGAAGTGTTCGACTTAAAGCTAGTGCATACCTACGCTACTGCGCGACTCCTGTGTGTGAAACCAGACATCTGCTTTTGAGAGACCCAAATACACAGGGCTGCCAGAAACCTCTCCTTTCACTTGGGACAAAGTGCATAGTGTACTTTGCTACATCTCTGTGCGATTTGCGCTTTGCACACTGTCCCATGGGGAAGGAGAAGTTTGTCCTCAGAAGGTAAGTTAAAAAAAAACAAACAAAAAAAAAAACAGGTAAGCAAAAGTTCCAAATGTTATTGTTTGGTTAAAAAGGTTTAATAAAGTTTACGAAAGTTAATGTTAATGTTAATGAATTTCTTGTATTGCTGCTTGCTTGTTTTTTTTTTGTATGTTTTTTTCTCTCTCTTTTTCCATCCTTTACCCTTCCAGGTGGACCGAGCGAACGACTGATCGACCAACCAGCTGCAGCACTGATGGTGCATCCTGACAGAAGCATTGCGAGTCTGTCAGATTACACACAAGTCGGTGCATGCAGCACTGCAGGACGAGATTTCTCCTCCGCAGTAAGATACGTTTGCCAAGGCATATGAGCTGAGGGGCGGTGTTGGAGCTCCTATGCTTTGGCAAGCACTTTGTATCAAAACTGGTAAAGGTTTTTTTCATCCACATTGATCGATGTGAATGGATTAATCTGGTTTGCCAGGGCATAGGAGCAAAGTGGGTTTGGAAAATGTTGTGGGCGGTGCTCCTATGTCCTGGCAAACGCCATGCCCCCCCTCTTTTTTCACATATTTCGGCAGATATTTTTTCATCCACATTGATCAATGCGAATGTGAGAATCTTTGCCGTTCATTTTTCCTTTTATGGAGAAAAAAGTGCATCACCCGTATGCCCAATATAAGGAGTATAGCAGAAACTCCTAATACTGACCATACATGTAATGATTGTGGAGACGCTAAAATGCCAGGACAGACCCCCACAAGTGACCCCGTTTTAGAAAGAAGACACCCCAAGGTATTCGCTGAGGGGCATGGTGAGTTCATAGAAGATTTTATTTTTTGTCAAGTTAGCAGAAATGGATTTTTTAATTTTTTTTCCCACAAAGTGTCATTTTCCGCTAACTTATGACAAAAAATAAAATTTTATATGAACTCAGTATGCCCCTCGCGGAATACCTTGGGGTCTCTTCTTTTCAAAATGGGGTCATTTCTGGGGTGTTTTACTGTCCTGGAATTGTTTGGTGGGGGCCTAAATTGTGAGCACCCCCCTGTAAAGCCTAAAGGGGCTCATTGGACTTTGGGCAAGTTTGCGCAGCTAGCCTGCAAAAAAGTGTCACATATGTGGTATTGCCATTCTCATGAGTAGTAGTATAATGTGTTTTGGGGTGTCTTTCCACACATACCCATGCTGGGTGGCAGAAATCTCTGTAAATGACAATTTAGTGTAAAAAAATAGAAAAAATTGTCATTTACAGAGATATTTCTCACACACAGGATTGGTTATGTGTGAAAATACACCCCAAAACACATTATACTACTATTCCTGAGTATAGCGATACCACACGTGTGACACTTTTTTGCAGCCTAGCTGTGCAAAGGGGCCCAAAGTCCAATGAGTACCTTTAGAATTTCACAGGTCAATTTTAATTATTTGGTTTCCAGACTACTCCTCACAGTTTAGGGCCCCTAAAATGCCAAGGCAGTATAGGAACCCCACAAGTGACCCTATTTTGGAAAGAAGACACCCCAAGGTATTCCATGATTGGTATGGTGAGTTCATAGAAGATTTTATTTTTTGTCACAAGTCAATGGAAAATGACACTTTGTGAGAAAAAAACCTAAAAAATCCATTTCCACTAACTTGTGTAAAAAAATAAAATATTCTATGAACTCATCATACCCCTCATGGAATACCTTGGGGTGTCTTCTTTCCAAAATGGGATCACTTGTGGGGTTCCTATACTTCCCTGGCATTTTAGGGGTCCTAAACCGTGAGGTGTAGTCTGGAAAACAAATGAGTAAAATTGACCTGTGAAATCCTAAAGGTACTCATTGGACTTTGGGCCTCTTTGCACAGCTAGGCTGCAAAAAGGTGTCACACATGTGGTATCCCCGTACTCAGGAGAAGTAGTATAATGTGTTTTGGGGTGTCTTTTCACACATTCCCTTGCTGGGTGGGAGAAATATCTCTGTAAATGACAACTTTTTCCATTTTTTTTACACACAATTGTCCATTTACAGAGATTTTTCTCCCACCCAGCATGGGTATGTGTAAAAATACACCGCATAACACATTATACTACTTCTCCTGAGTATGGGGATACCACATGTGTGGCACTTTTTTGCACCCTAAGTGCGCTAAGGGGCCCAAAGTCCAATGAGTACCTTTAGGATTTCACAGGTCATTTTGAGAAATTTGATTTCAAGACTACTCCTCATGGTTTAGGGCCCCTAAAATGCCAGGGCAGTATAGGAACCCCACAAATTACCCCATTTTAGACAGAAGACACCCCAAGGTATTTTGTTAGGAGTATGGTGAGTTCATAGAAGATTTTATTTTTTTGTCACAAGTTAGCGGAAACTGTTTTTTACTGTTTTTTTCACAAAGTGTCATTTTCCTCTAACTAGTGACAAAAAATAAAATCTTCTATGAACTCACCGTACTCCTAACGGAATACCTTGGGGTGTCTTCTTTCTATAATGGGGTCATTAGTGGTGTTCCTATACTGCCCTGGCATTTTAGGGGTCCTAAACCGTGAGGAGTAGTCTTGAAACCAAATGTCTCAAAATGACCTGTGAAATCCTAAAGGTACTCATTGGACTTTGGGCCCTTAGCGCAGTTAGGGTGCAAAAAAGTGTGGTATCGCTGTACTCGGGAGAAGTAGTATAATGTGTTTTGGGGTGTATTTTTACACATACCTATGCTGGGTGGGAGAAATATCTTTGTAAATGGACAGTTGTGTGTAAAAAAAAAAAAATCTAAAAAATCTCATTTACAGAGATTTCTCCCACCCAGCATGGGTATGTGTAAAAATACACCCCTAAACACATTATACTATTTCTCCTGAGTACGGCGATACCACATGTGTGACACTTTTTTGCAGCCTAGGTGCGCTAAGGGGCCTAAAGTCCTATGAGCACCTTTAGGCTTTACAGGGGTGCTTACAATTTAGCACCCCCCAAAATGCCAGGACAGTAAACACCCCACAAATGACCCCATTTTGGAAAGTAGACATCCCAAAGTATTCAGAGAGGGGCATGGTGAGTCTGTGACAGATATCATTTTTTTGTCACAAGTTAGCAGAAATGGAAACTTTTTATTATTTATTTTTTTTGTCACAAAGTGTCATTTTCCGCTAACTTGTGACAAAAAATAATATCTTCTATGAACTCACTATGCCTCTCAGTGAATACTTTGGGATGTCTTCTTTCCAAAATGGGGTCATTTGGGGGGTATTTATACTATCCTGGAATTCTAGCCCCCCATGAATCATGACAGGGGGTCAGAAAAGTCATAGATGCTTGAAAATGGGAAAATTCACTTTTTGCACCATAGTTTTGTAAACGCTATAACTTTTACCCAAACCAATAAATATACACTGAATGTTGTTTTTTTTATCAAAAACATGTTTGTCCACATTTTTCGCGCTGCATGTATACAGAAATTTTACTTTATTTGAAAAATGTCAGCACAGAAAGTTAAAAAAATCATTTTTTTGACAAAATTCCTGTATTTTTTGATGAATATAATAAAAAGTAAAAATCGCAGCAGCAATCAAATAGCACCAAAAGAAAGCGGTGTTAGTGAGAAGAAAAGGACGTAAAATTTGGTGGGTGGTAAGTTGTATAACCGAGCAATAAACAGTTATAACTGCAGTGGTCTGAATTGTAAAAAATGGCCTGGTCTTTAGGGGAGTTTAGCACTGCAGTCTTCAAGTGGTTAAACCGCCAAAACCCGCCGACTTTTACGGTTAATAGCAAAGCCACCTTAAATGCCATAAACACCAATTTGCCAGATATGTTAAGAAGAAAAGAGGGAACAAGAGGAAAAAAATCTTCACACCCTGAGCTATACCAGCCCGCATGGGGGGCTCTGGGGGAGAGGGGTATGGGGGTCTCTGGGGGAGAGGGGCGGCAAGCCTTCCCCTTTCCCCCCAAACCCAAACCAAGTTTTCTGTTTGGAGGTACAATGTCAGTAGCTGACAGTATCCCTAACTAATGACACAGACAATGGTGGGGACAGTAAAGACAAAGATTGCTAAGGTCGGGGGTGACCTGGGAATAATCCCAAGGCGCAACTGAGACCTAACTGGGGGTCTTAGTAAAGGGTGAGTCCCTTTCCAATACTTGGTGTGGTGGTGGTGTGAACCAAGGTTTAGGACCAACATAGAAGATCTTATTGACAAACTGTGTATTACTGGCGAGAGGGAATCCCTCCTACATTTAGCAGGACTGTGTAGCGCAATATTCCTGGACAATTTCAATTATTTGTGAGGCTCAAGTACCACATTGGAATGTGCACATCAGTTCTGATGTTTAGTTAGATCTTCTGGTGTAAAAAGGTTTTTTCAAAGCTACAGTGGTAAGATGCTTTGGCAGTAGGACTTTCAGAAGGATTTTGCTATAGACACAGCTGGGTCAATGGATATAGAGTGGTCTAAGGCAGATGGAGCACTGGAGTTTGGCCTTTTGTAGCATGGAAAGTGTCTGAGGTTACTAGAAGCATCATATTTTGTAAACATTTCCCTATATTAGTAGCTGGGGGAGTTATTTTGTCACTAAGTAAACGGTTACCCAAGCTAACAGTAATGGGGTGACAAATGCAGTCATGGGCGCCTCTGGCCATTTTGTCACTCCAGGTGAGGAAACCTGTGCCCCCCACCATTAAAATAATCGCAATACTGCATCATTTCACCAGAAAACAATCGTATTACAGTAGAGGTTTAGCACAATACTACGAGCTACCGATCTACTGCCTCTATACTAGTGTTGGGCGAACAGTGTTCGCCACTGTTCGGGTTCTGCAGAACATCACCCTGTTCGGGTGATGTTCGAGTTCGGCCGAACACCTGATGGTGTTCGGCCAAACCGTTCGGCCACATGGCCGAACTAAGAGCGCATGGCCGAACAATCCCCGAACGTTCGGCTAGCGCTGTGATTGGCCGAACGGGTCACGTGGTTCGGACCCGAACGCGCTCTGATTGGCCGAACTGTCACGTGGTTCGGGTAAATAAATACCCGAACCACGTCACATCTCCGCCATTTGTCTGTGGGTTTAGCTTTGGGTAGGCAGGCAGGGTAGTTCGCGCTCCAGCCACGCTAGCCAGGGTCCCCCCAGTCATTGTGTCGCTGCTGGGAATAGTAGTACACCGCTCGCTCAGCCACACTATATAGCATTGTGTTTACTGCCACTCTGTGTACCTCGCTCAGCCACACTATATAGCATTCTGTTTACTGCCACTCTGTGTCTGCTGGGAATAGTAGTACACCGCTCGCTCAGCCACACTATATAGCATTCTGTTTACTGCCACTCTGTGTACCTCGCTCAGCCACACTATATAGCATTCTGTTTACTGCCACTCTGTGTCTGCTGGGAATAGTAGTACACCGCTCGCTCAGCCACACTATATAGCATTCTGTTTACTGCCACTCTGTGTACCTCGCTCAGCCACACTATATAGCATTCTGTTTACTGCCACTCTGTGTCTACTGGGAATAGTAGTACACCGCTCGCTCAGCCACACTATATAGCATTGTGTTTACTGCCACTCTGTGTACCTTGCTCAGCCACACTATATAGCATTGTGTTTACTGCCACTCTGTGTCTGCTGGGAACAGTACTACACCGCTCGCTCAGCCACACTATATAGCATTGTGTTTACTGCCACTCTGTGTATCTTGCTCAGCCACACTATATAGCTTTGTGTTTACTGCCACTCTGTGTCTGCTGGGAACAGTACTACACCGCTCGCTCAGCCACACTATATAGCATTGTGTTTACTGCCACTCTGTGTACCTTGCTCAGCCACACTATATAGCATTGTGTTTACTGCCACTCTGTGTCTGCTGGGAACAGTAGTACACCGCTCGCTCAGCCACACTATATAGCATTGTGTTTACTGCCACTCTGTGTCTGCTGGGAACAGTAGAACACCGCTCGCTCAGCCACACTATATAGCATTGTGTTTACTGCCATTCTGTGTACCTTGCTCAGCCACACTATATAGCATTGTGTTTACTGCCACTCTGTGTCTGCTGGGAACAGTACTACACCGCTCGCTCAGCCACACTATATAGCATTGTGTTTACTGCCACTCTGTGTCTGCTGGGAACAGTAGAACACTGCTCGCTCAGCCACACTATATAGCATTGTGTTTACTGCCACTCTGTGTACCTTGCTCAGCCACACTATATAGCATTCTGTTTACTGCCACTCTGTGTCTGCTGGGAACAGTACTACACCGCTCGCTCAGCCACACTATATAGCATTGTGTTTACTGCCACTCTGTGTACCTTGCTCAGCCACACTATATAGCATTGTGTTTACTGCCACTCTGTGTCTGCTGGGAACAGTACTACACCGCTCGCTCAGCCACACTATATAGCATTGTGTTTACTGCCACTCTGTGTATCTTGCTCAGCCACACTATATAGCTTTGTGTTTACTGCCACTCTGTGTCTGCTGGGAACAGTACTACACCGCTCGCTCAGCCACACTATATAGCATTGTGTTTACTGCCACTCTGTGTACCTTGCTCAGCCACACTATATAGCATTGTGTTTACTGCCACTCTGTGTCTGCTGGGAACAGTAGTACACCGCTCGCTCAGCCACACTATATAGCATTGTGTTTACTGCCACTCTGTGTCTGCTGGGAACAGTAGAACACCGCTCGCTCAGCCACACTATATAGCATTGTGTTTACTGCCATTCTGTGTACCTTGCTCAGCCACACAATATAGCATTGTGTTTACTGCCACTCTGTGTCTGCTGGGAACAGTACTACACCGCTCGCTCAGCCACACTATATAGCATTGTGTTTACTGCCACTCTGTGTACCTTGCTCAGCCACACTATATAGCATTGTGTTTACTGCCACTCTGTGTCTGCTGGGAACAGTAGTACACCGCTCGCTCAGCCACACTATATAGCATTGTGTTTACTGCCACTCTGTGTCTGCTGGGAACAGTAGAACACCGCTCGCTCAGCCACACTATATAGCATTGTGTTTACTGCCACTCTGTGTACCTTGCTCAGCCACACTATATAGCATTCTGTTTACTGCCACTCTGTGTCTGCTGGGAACAGTACTATACCGCTCGCTCAGCCACACTATATAGCATTGTGTTTACTGCCACTCTGTGTACCTTGCTCAGCCACACTATATAGCATTGTGTTTACTGCCACTCTGTGTCTGCTGGGTACAGTAGTACACCGCTCGCTCAGCCACACTATATAGCATTGTGTTTACTGCCACTCTGTGTCTGCTGGGAACAGTAGTACACTGCCGCTGACTCAGTCACCCCATTACTATATAGCATTGCTGGGTTCTGTAGTACTCTGCTCACCCACCCATACCATTGTACTGCCAGTCACTGTGTATATTGATGGGATCTGTAGTACTTCCCTCACCGTCAACCACTATATAGCATTGCGTACTCTGCCAGTCAGTGTGTATATTGCTGGGATCAGTAATACTCCACTCAACGTCAACCACTATATGAGCTCACCATGAGTTCCTCAGAGACCTCCGCTGTGAGCAGCACTCTCAACAACAGCAACAGCCAACGCCCCATGCAAGCTATAACATCCACCCCAGCAGCCAGTGGTCAGCAGCAGCCCTCCCCGGAGGAGAACGTTGTGTCCATCGGTCCGGCGCCAGAGCGATTATTGAGGGCTGCCATTGAGGAGATGATGGGGCCTGATGTGGAGGAGGAGGTCAGGCTCAGGCCAGCATTCCAAGTTAATGTTGAGGACGATGAGGGGTCTGTGTCTGGGGATGTTGGGGTGGCAGAGGTGGTGGGTGGGTCAGACTCAGGAGAAGAGTTGTATGATGAGGATGATGATCGGGACCATCTGTATGTGCCTCAGAGTCTGACCCCGGAAAACATGTTGTATCGTGTGTTTAGGTACTAAAATCTGCGTTCCCACTTCCCAGTACTGCCCGGGTCCACGGATCCATATAATTTTTTTGGCAGCACTATCAAACTGTGGTACTATGAGTGAGTTGCCATGGTCCTTCTGTGCTGTCACACTCACCGTCTGTCTGCAGATGGATTGTTCAACACAGCTACGCCATCTGACATGTAGTCCTTGACCATCTTCTCCAGGCGATTGGTGTTGGAGGACGTGGAACTGCCCGATTGCTGTTCTGTGGGCTGCTGCATGGGTGTCAGAAAATGTTCCCACTCCAAGGACACTGCCAATACCATTCCCTTTTGGGCACTAGCAGCAGCTTGTGTTCTTTGCTGCCCTCCTGGTCCTCCTGGGTTTACTGAAGTCAGTCTGTCGGCGTACAACTGGCTAGAGAAGGAGGAGGATGTCAATCTCCTCTCTAAAGTCTCCATCCTCAAGGGCCTGCTGGAATTGTTCCATTTTGACCTGTCTGACACTTTCTTCAATCAGTTTTTAACATTGTGTTTGTATAAACTGGGTATAAACCCAGTAATTGGTGTTGTCCAGAATAATGAATAATAATGAATAGTGAATAATGCGCGGGCCGCATTCAATGCAGTCTAGCATGAATTGAGCCATGTGTGCCAGAGAATCCTGCCAGACTCCTCTGTCTTCATGTTCTTGTGAGCGTTGTGATCAGTGGCGGCTCCAGGAATTTTTTAGGGGGTACTATGCAGGTGCTGGACCAATTTCCGGGGTAGCTGATGACCTGCCGCAATGAAAAAATGTGCGTGGTCATGATCAGATGAGGGCGGGGCTAACTGTAATTTAAAGTGAACCCACTGCCATATTTATTTCCTTTTAAACAATACCAGTTGCCTGGCAGCCCTGCTGATCTATTTGGCTGCAGTAGTGAACTGAATTACACCAGAAACAAGCATGCAGCTAATCTTGTCAGTTCTGACAATATTGTCAGAAACCCCTGACCTGCTGCATGCTTGTTCAGGGTCTATGGTTGAAAGAATTAGTGGCAGAGGACCAACACGGCAGCCAGGCAGCTGGTATTGCTTAAAAGGAGATAAATATGGCAGCCTCAATATTATTCTCAGCTCGGGTTTCCTTTAAAAGTGCAACGCAAAGACCGAGGGCCCAAGTTTTGGTGACCCTTTCCCCAGAAAATTCACATAATTGTGCAGGTTTTCTCAAGAAAATACACGTAATGTGAGCAGATTTGAACAAAAAATACGTTCAATAACCCCAATATGCACAACCGTTATCAGATATGACCCCAATATGCACAATCGTTATCAGATATGACCCCAATATGCACAATTGTTATCAGATATGACCCCAATATGCACAACCGTTATCAGATATGACCCCAATATGCACAACCGTTAACAGATATGACCCCAATATGCACAACCGTTATCAGATATGACCCCAATATGCACAATCCTTATTAGATATGACCCCAATATGCACAATCCTTATCAGATATGACCCCAATATGCACAATGCTCAGCAGTTCTGACTCCAATATGCACAATCAATGCTCAGCAGTTCTGACCCCAATATGCACAATGCTCAGCAGATCCGACCCCAATATGCACAATGCTCAGCAGTTCTGACCACAATCAGCAGCACCACCTGAAAAAGAAAAGGAAAACCCATTTACTCACCTACAGTCAGAAGACCTCCTGTTCCGACCTCCTCCTCTCCCGACCTCCTTGTGGCGCGCAGCTCTACGGGAAAATGGCTGCCTGAAGCCCTGCACTGCAGACTCCAAGTCTGCAGAGCAGGGCTTCGGGCGGCCATCTTACCGTAGCCCTGCTCTGCTGCTTCGGGCTGCCGCTGTGAACTGACTCAGCGTCTTTTAGACGCCTGAAGTCAGTTCACGCCAGGGGGTGCTTTGGGGGTGCTTGGACAAATTTAGGGGGTGCTTGAGCACCCCCAAGCACCCCCCTGGCGCCGCCACTGGTTGTGATTGTTGTGATGCACCATATTCGTCACCAGCATCACTTTCTTCCTCTTCTGCCGTCCATTCCCGCTAAATTGTGGAAGTCCAACGTGCACCGCTCTGTCCCTCAGCAGTGGGGGCATCCAATTCCTGCTCCAACTCCAGCTGTTCCTCGTCCTGTTCTTTGTCATAGCTGGGACCAGCGTTTCCTGAGGCAGGTTGCCTGATGTTGGTATCATCACGCTGATCATTTTCATCTTCAGATTCCCCCACTTGCATCATGCCAGCGGTTTCCATCTTCAACATTGATTTCTTCAGTAAACACAGCAGTGGTATTGTAATGCTGACTGTAGAGTTGTCACTGCTCAGTCACAAGCAACGTGGATTGCTCAAAATTTTGGAGGACTTGGCAGAGATCCAATATGGTGGCCCAATCAGATCCACAGAAGCTTGGTAGCTAGCTGCTGGAATGCGCCTCGGCACTGCGCAAAAGCATGCTAGCATGTGCAGCGTAGAATTCCAGCGCGTAGGGAGGGACATCACCCAGCGAGCGATGGTGCGCTACATTGAAGCGCTCCTGCATCTCTTGTTGAGTCCTTCAGAAGCGGTACTGGACTTTAAAAAATGTTTTTTTTTTTCCTTCAACAGAAGATCTGCCACGTTGGAGTGAGGAGGACGCCGCCGACCCCGACACCAAGCTGAACCCCGGCGAACTCCAAGCAGAGGATCTTCAGGAACCCTCAAGGCTTTGAGCAAGCTGAGGAGGATCAGCAGTCCCGACGAGACCTCTCCTCATATGTGACTGTGTGCAGTGGAGTAGAGCTCCCCAGAACAACCTCTCACTTGTCACTTTGTCACTGGTCACTTTGTCACTTTGTCACTTGTCACTTTGTCATTTTGTCACTTTGTCACTTTTCACTTTGTCACTTGTCACTTGGTCACTTGTCACTTGGTCACTTGTCCAGATGATCTCGGTACACCTCCTGCGATTCAAATTCCTGCACACATTGCTCTGGGATTTGGGTGTGATGAATGATGCATCTAACTGGCCACCGGAGGCAATTAAGGCCTTCAAAACATTGAAAGCAGCTTTCTGTTCCGCCCCCATTTTGCATCATGTTGAGTTGTTGACGTCATGTTCATCCTCGGCCTCGCCTTGCATTTCAGTGCGAGGTGCATTTTCCACAGAAAAAGGTTGTGAATCCGGGCACAACATTTGTGGCTGTTCCATTGACCTTTCACAGGTAGAAGATTGTGGGGGTGGGAATAGCTCCTCCGAATAGCCCATTGTGTCCTGAAAACTACTCATTGCATTGCTTTGCGCACGCATTTTTTTGTCCTCATGCAAGGCCTGAGTTGCGCATGAAAGCGTGGCCTTCTCCTCCTGCGCCTCCTCCTGTTCCATTACGTCTGCTGCTGCTGGGTTAGCGTTGCCGCCCGGTCCCTGTTTATTGAACCTCTTATCTTTATTACATTTATGACTGCATGGTGGTACAAAGCATGCTATCCGCACGCTTCTTGTCCTCATGCAAGGCCTGAGTTGCGCCTGAAAGCGTGGCCTTCTCCTCCTGTGCCTCCTCCTGTTCCATCACGTGTGCTGCTGCTGCTGGGTTAGCGTTGCCGGTCCCTGTTTATGGAACCTCTCATCTTTATTACATTTATGACTGCATGGCGGTAAAAAGCATGCTATCCGCACGCTTCTTGTCCTCATGCAAGGCCTGGGTTGTTGTGTCTCAAAAAGCGTGGCCTTCTCCTCCTGCGTCTCCCCCTTCTGTTCCATCACGTGTGCTGCTGCTGGTGCTGGGTTAGCGTTACCGGTCCCTTTTCCTGGAACCTCTTCTCTGTATTACATTTATGACTGCATGGCGACAAAAAGCATGTTACCTGTGCAAAGAAACATGACATTTTCCACATTTAAAAGACAGTTTTTCCTTTGAAACTTTACAATCAATTTTCTCAAAAACTATAAGCTCTTTTTCAAATATTTTTTTCCTCTTGTACCCACTCCCAAGGTGCACATACCCTGCAAATTTGGGGTATGTAGCATGTAAGGAAGCTTTACAAAGCACGAAAGTTCGGGTCCCCATTGACTTCCATTATGTTCGGAGTTCGGCGCGAACACCCGAACATCGCGGCGATGTTCGGCGAACGTTCGCGAACCCGAACATCTAGGTGTTCGCCCAACACTACTCTATACCACTGTCTCCAATTGAAAAATGTACTGTTTGATCATAATTTTGATACATTTTTGCCACGGATTGTTTGAAATTGTTAATCAAAGTGGGTGGTTGGTAATCACCAGACCCAATCATAGTGAAATAATCTGTTGGGAAAAATGAATGCATGTATTGACAGCTATAGGTTAGGGTTACTAATAACAAGATTGGGGTAATTACATTGTGAGGGTAAGATGGGGGGGGCGAGGGGGGCAAAGTAGAGAATGACAAGGAACATTTATATTGCGTTTCCTCCTGCCGGACTCAAATTGCTTCAGCTGCAGCCACTAGGATGCTCTCAATAGGCAGTAGCAGTGTTAGGGAGACTTGCCCAAGGTCTCCTCACTGAATAGGTGCTGGCTTACTGAGAAGGAAGAGTAGAGATGTGCTTAGGTTTGAACACAGGTTGCCAGTGCCAGAGGCAAAGTCCTTAACCATTACACTATCCAGAGAGAGGGGAGAAAAGCACTTTTATTTAGCTTTTCTGTATGACAAAAACACAGCCAGCACTAGGGGAAGGGGGTAAACGAAGGTTAATAAGGGAGAGCAGAGGAGTGGAGACATACTGAGATGGAGCAGAGAGCTTAGATAACCCAGTGATGTGAAAAACTATTTGCCCCATTCCTGATTTCCTAGTCTTTTGCAGGTTTGTAACACTTAAATGTTTCTGCTCATCAAAAAACGTTAACTATTAGTCAAAGATAACATAATTGAACACAAAATGCAGTTTTAAATGATGGTTTTTATTATTTAGTGAGAAAAAAAACCTCCAAATCTACATGGCCCTGTGTGAAAAAGTGATTGCCCCCCTTGTTAAAAAATAACTTAACTGTGGTTTATCAAACTTGAGTTCAATTTCTGTAGTCACCCCCAGGCCTGATTACTGCCACACCTGTTTCAATCAAGAAATCACTTAAATAGGAGCTATCTGACACAGAAAAGTAGACTAAAAGCACCTCAAAGGCTAGACATCATGCCAAGATCCAAAGAAATTCAGGAACAAATGAGAACAAAAGTAATTGAGATCTATCAGTCTGGTAAAGGTTATAAAGCCATTTCTAAAGCTTTGGGACTCCAGCGAACCACAGTGAGAGCCATTATCCACAAATGGCAAAAACATGGAACAGTGATGAACCTTCCCAGGAGTGGCCGGCCGACCAAAATTACCCCAAGAGCGCAGAGAAAACTCATCCGAGAAACCACAAAAGACCCCAGGACAACATCTAAAGAACTGCAGGCCTCACTTGCCTCAATTAAGGTCAGTGTTCATGACTCCACCATAAGAAAGAAACTGAGCAAAAACAGCCTGCATGGCAGATATCCAAGGCGCAAACCGCTTTTAAGCAAAAAGAACATTAAGGCTCATCTCAATTTTGCTAAAAAACATCTCAATTATTGCCAAGACTTTTGGGAAAATACCTTGTGGACCGACGAGACAAAAGTTAAACTTTTTGGAAGGTGCGTGTCCCATTACATCTTTTTAGAAGTAACACAGCATTTCAGCAAAAGAACATCATATCATACCAACAGTAAAATATGGTGGTGGTAGTGTGATGGTCTGGGGTTGTTTTGCTGCTTCAGGACCTGGAAGGCTTGCTGTGATAGATGGAACCATGAATTCTACTGTCTATCAAAAAATCCTGAAGGAGAATGTCCGGCCATCTGTTCGTCAACTCAAGCTGAAGCGATCTTGGGTGCTGCAGCAGGACAATGACCCAAAACACACCAGCAAATCCACCTCTGAATGGCTGAAGAAAAACAAAATGAAGAGTGGCCTAGTCAAAGTCCTGACCTGAATCCTATTGAGATGTTGTGGCATGACCTTAAAAAGGCGGTTCATGCTAGAAAACCCTCAAATAAAGCTGAATTACAACAATTCTGTAAAGATAAGTGGGCCAAAATTCCTCCAGAGTGCTGTAAAAGACTTGTTGCGAGTTATCGCAAATGCTTGATTGCAGTGATTGCTGCTAAGGGTGGCCCAACCAGTTATTAGGTTCAGGGGGCAATTTCTTTTTCACACAGGGCCATGTAGGTTTTGAGGGTTTTTTTCTCACTAAATAATAAAAACCATCATTTAAAACTGCATTTTGTGTTCAATTATGTTATCTTTGACTAATAGTTAACTGTTTTTGATGAGCAGAAACATTTAAGTGTGACAAACATGCAAAAGAATAAGAAATCAGGAAGGGGGCAAATAGTTTTTCACATCACTGTAGTATTGCAGTCCCATATCACACACAGAGGCTACTTGCCTGTGATGTGACTCCTGCCCTGCCAATCTCTCACTCAAGCTGCAGCAGCCCTCCTGGAGTCTAGGGACAGTCGAAAACTTTTCAACCTGTATAATACCTTATCAAGCTGTCCACATGCTGTCGTTTTTTTCTATGGACTGTGCATAAGGCAAGCCTCCTCAGCCAGCCTAGTGCTTTACATTGCCTTATACAAGAAAAACCTCAATGCACCAGGCACCAGCAGCCTGGAGGAAAATCTCCCCCCTTTGCCCCTAGCAAGTCTGTTCTGGAATGCCTTGTACCTGCTTCCCAGAAAGACATCATCCTCCACTTCTGATGTGTTTTCTTTTCAAGGTCAAAAGGAGGGGTGGGACAGAAGTGCACAGACACACTCTAGATCCCAAGATAACAACTAATTAGGGAATGTCATACAAAGTGTTGTAGACAACAGTTTTGTAGACTCCTTATGAGAGGCTGAGTAGCAGATGCTTTCATTAGAACTTTTAATCTCCACACCCTCAGTTTTCAGTCTCTAAGGACAGGAAAAATAAACTTTTTTCCCCCTGGAAGCCGCCCCCCAGATATATCTTCACTCCAGGCAATTGGCTTATCAGCTGGTGCCTAGAGGCGCCTCTGAATGCAGTTAAATAGGACCTCCAGTGAAAATAATGTAATGAAAAAAAGTACTTAATTTTTACTATAATTATTTATAAATGATTTAGTCTCTGTTTGCCCATTGTAAAATATTTCCTTTTCCTGATTTACATTCTGACATGTATCACATGGCGAAATCTTTACTGCAGGCAAGTAATGTCTGTCGAAGGATATGCTGCTTTTTGGGAAGTTGGAAACAGCTGTTATTACCTACAATGCAACAAGGCTCCCAAAGTGTTATGTCAGTACCCTTGTCCTGACATCACACTGTGGGAGAAGTTTCACCACAATATCAGCCATACAGAGCCTCCTGATGGTCCGTTTGAGAAAAGGAAAAGATTTCTCCTGGGAAAGGGGGAATCAGCTACTGATTGGGATGGCGTTCAATTCTTGGTTATGGTTTCTCTTTAACTGTCTATCTTCCAAGTCTTCTTTGGTGTGTAAATTGATGAAGTTTTAGATTTTCTTGTCTTCAGAACAACATTTAAATAAAGGCACTGTATCTTTCTGGCAACTTGAATGTAATAGCAGATGCTTTATCTTGGCAGAGACTTCAGGTGTTTCAGGATCTGCTGCTGGCTGCAGACGATCAAGGAATTTTATGCCCGGATTTCCTGTGGGGATGGAATAAGTCTGCTTCAGCATTATGTCAAGAACACTGTGGTACCTGTTATATGTGACTCTCATTCTTTTACATGGTTCAGGTGGTGTAAAGGTGCAAGGGGTGTGGATTTTTCCCCTTTGGCAGATGTTCCTCAGCTGTTGTTCAGATTTGTCTGAGAGTAAGTAAATTGGGGAGCATGCAGATATTAAAATGCTCAGCAGGTTTGATATTTTTTTTAAAACTTCATGGGGCTCTTGCTTAAACGTCCTTTTTATTTTGATTAAATCATTTTTGAAAGGTTACAAAAAGATTCTGACCTTGAGGCCTACTGAATTTGTGGCTTAAAATATTTGGTCTTGGTTACTGATCAGGTTTGCAGTTTGAGGTTTGAAGCAGCTATTTTAAAGTTAGTTTTGTACTTGCATTTATTTTTTTTTAGAGCTATGCTTATTTTGTGTTTGGGGTTCCAATCCTGACCTTTTATCACAGAATGTCTTGGTGACAGATGATAGGTTTCATGTCTTTATTAAAAGATTGAAGGTTGATGAAGATGCTAGAGGTTCTTGGGCTTCTGTTTATAGACCATTAGATTCCCCTCTCTGTCCAGTGTCCTTGGAGTCTGGTGTCTGCTTAATTTCTTAGTCATGACAGTGGGTCACCCTTGTTAATGTTTTAATATAATGTGTTGTTGAAAAAGTGCCTTGTTGCTTTGGATTTACAAAATATGCATATCTCTTCACATTATTTTAGAATTGGGAATTCTAAATAAAGAAACAGTTGGTTTAGGATTAGACGAGTCAGCAATTTGAAAGGTAGTAAGGTAGGAGTACAATCAAATAATTAAACTGTTTGTTTGGCCTACATTAGCTTTAAACTAATATTTTTTATTTTATCTTAAAGGTCAGTTACAGTTGTTTGGCTGTTGGGACGATGTTATATACTGTATTTTGAGCTTGAATTGATGCTTAGGTCAGGCCTTATACAGAGAATGGATCTGAGAAAAATCACAATATATTTTATTTTGGAAAAGGGTGAGAGGTAGTGATGATCATACCGATAATCTGCTATTATCAGTAAAACTAAACTAATCATTTTCCACTATCTCTGTCCACTACTCTGCCTGAAATAACAATAAATGTTAATAACACTCCCATAACTTCAGTTCCCAAAGCACGGTGCTTAGGGGTAATATTCGACTCCTCTCTCTTTTTTATTTCTCATGTTCACTCCCTAACCAGCTCCTGTCATCTCCAACTAAAAAACATAGCTTGCATTCAACCTTTTCTCACTCAATACACAACTAAAATGTTAATACATAATGTAATGCTGGGGGGTCATACTTTCTGACCACCCAGCACAACAAGGCTAAGAGCTGGATAATGGAAGAGGTTACACAGGCTGCCCAGAGAAACTGCAGCTCTGGGCTTCCGATATCGCTACAAATAAACACAATGGCAGCGCAATGCGATGTTGCGCTGCCTTAGTTTGCACTGTGCTGCCTTAGCGATAGCAAGCATTCAGACAGGTACAAGACAGGACTATAGATTGGAGCGTGACTAGTAGCAACCGCAGCTCACAGTCATGTCCACAGAAGCAGAGCAAGCAGGTTAACAACAGTCACCAGCAAGCATCCACTCAGGCAAGACTACAGGATAGAACATAACTAATAGCAACTGCAGCCTATAGTTATGTTCCCAGAAACTAGAGTAGCAAGAATACTCCAGTCACCAACGTGGTGATGGCAGAATCCAAACTATCTGGACAATGGACTTCACTGATCCACTGCGGATACAGCGAACGCCCACCAAGCATGGAACTATGCAATACACAATAATAAGAAAAATAACAAACGACTCAACTAACGGATAAATACAGTGGGTTGCAAAAGTATTCGGCCCCCTTGAAGTTTTCCACATTTTGTCATATTACTGCCGCAAACATGAATCAATTTTATTGGAATTCCACATGAAAGACCAACACAAAGTGGTGTACACATGAGAAGTGGAACGAAAATCATACATGATTTTTTACAAATAAATAACTGCAAAGTGGTGTGTGCATAATTATTTGGCCCCCTTTGATCTGAGTGCAGTCAGTTGCCTATACATATTGCCTGATGAGTGCTAATGACTAAATAGAGTGCCCCTGTGTGTAATCTAATGTCAGTACAAATACAGCAGCTCTGTGAGGGCCTCAGAGGTTGTCTAAGAGAATATTGGGAGCAACAACACCGTGAAGTCCAAAGAACACACAAGACAGGTCAGGGATCAAGTTATTGAGAAATTTAAAGCAGGCTTAGGCTACAAAAAGATTTCCAAAGCCTTGAACATTCCGCGGAGCACTGTTCAAGCGATCATTCAGAAATGGAAGGAATATGGCACAACTGTAACCCTACCAAGACAAGGCCATCCACCTAAACTCACAGGCCGAACAAGGAGAGCGCTGATCAGAAATGCAGTCAAGAGGCCCATGGTCACTCTGGACGAGCTGCAGCGATCTACAGCTCAGGTGGGAGACTCTGTCCATAGGACAACTATTAGTCATGCACTGTACAAAGTTGGCCTTTATGGAAGAGTGGCAAGAAGAAAGGCATTGTTAACAGAAAACATAAGAAGTCCCGTTTGCAGTTTGCCACAAGCCATCTGGGGGACACAGCAACCATGTGGAAGAAGGTGCTCTGGTCAGATGAGACCAAAATGGAACTTTTTGGCCAAAAAGCAAAACGCTATGTGTGGCGGAAAACTAACACTGCACATCACTCTGAACACACCATCCCCACTGTCAAATATGGTGGCAGCATCATGCTCTGGGGGTGCATCTCTTCAGCAGGGACAGGGAAGCTGGTCAGAGTTGATGGGAAGATGGATGGAGGGCAAACTTGGAAGAAAACCTCTTGGAGACTGCAAAAGACTTGAGACTGGGGCGGAGGTTCACCTTCCAGCAGGACAATGACCCTAAACATAAAGCCAGGGCAACAATGGAATGGTTTAAAACAAAACATATCTATGTGTTAGAATGGCCCAGTCAAAGTCCAGATCTAAATCCAATCGAGAATCTGTGGCAAGATCTGAAAACTGCTGTTCACAAACGCTGTCCATCTAATCTGACTGAGCTGGAACTGTTTTGCAAAGAAGAATGGGCAAGGATTTCAGTCTCTAGATGTGCAAAGCTGGTAGAGACAAACCCTAAAAGACTGAAAGCTGCAATTGCAGCAAAAGGTGGTTCTACAAAGTATTGACTCGGGCCGAATAATTACGCACACCCCACTTTGCAGTTATTTATTTGTAAAAAATGTTTGGAATGATGTATGATTTTCGATCCACTTCTCACGTGTACACCACTTTGTATTGGTCTTTCACGTGGAATTCCAATAAAATTGATGCATGTTTGTGGCAGTAATATGACAAAATGTGGAAAACTTCAAGGGGGCTGAATACTTTTGCAAGTCACTGTATATATTAGCAAGTCTGCATATATATGTATCAAGAACTAGCTAAAGCACAAGTAATAAGGTCACAGAACTACAATAAAAGAACTATACAGAGTAACAAGGTGCCCAGTAGATCAGCGTACTGACCACTATGACGGGCGGGGTATGAAATGGGATGCAGACCTTTATGCTGGCATCAGCCAATGAATGCAGGTATGCAAATCTCCACACAGCTGAATGGTAATCACTCAATCCTGAGCTGGCTTGATTACCATTTGCTAGCTAGCTGTTAATGCAAAGGACCCCCATAAAAAATACATGCAGAATTACAGTATGTAACAACATGCATGCAGGAAATCCAGGGCTATCTGGCCGCAGCTCAGCTGCAACAAGCAATTGGTGGAATGATGACAGCATCCTGAGCTGCCCAGAACTGCAGAGCGATTGCAAATTACAATGAGACCCATTGCACATGTACAACCGAATGCAAGCAGATAAGCCAAAAAACTGTCCGTTTGCAGCTCCACTGCAACGGACAGAATACGCTACATGAGGGATCCTTACAATAATCTTATAATATCTCATCTGGATTATTGTAACATACTACTTTGTGGACTACCTTCTAACAGACTGGCCCCGCTCCAGTCAGTACTGAACTCAGCTGCTGGTCTCATTCATCTTTCTTCTCGATTTACTCTGCTGCCCCCTCTGTCAAGCTTTTCACTGGCTGCCAATTAACCAGAGGATCCAGTTCAAACTCTTAATCCTAACCTACAAAGCTCTCCACAATCTCTCTCCTCAGTACATATCCTCACTAATTTCCAGAAACCAACCCAATTGTAATCTCAGATATGCACATGAGCTGCTGTTGTCTAGAATTACAGTACCTCCTTACATTCACGTTTGCAAGATTTTACACGCGCTTCACCCCTCCTCTGGAATGCCCTCCCACAACACATCCGTCATATGCCAACCTTTGTAACCTTTAAAAGGTCACTAAAAACTCACTTTTTCCGACAAGCATATGTTCTACCTTAGGCCTCTTCCCCTTTGTCCTAAGACCAAATTGCACTCCTACTAGATATTCTAAAACACACTGCCTGTCAGAATCCGCTCTGCTGGCCTTGATTCCCTGGACAGTTTGGTTTCCTATGCAGCTTGCATGGTTCAGTCCAGGGAAAAGAGGCCTTTCTGTCAGTTTGCAAGGCTGACTGATTTGCATCTACTTATCTTGCAGGCTGCTTGTCTGCTTCCTTTGAAGGTTTCCAGTATAAATGTCACTTCCTCCCAGAATTCCTTGCTCGACATGGTTTCTGTTTGGTGAGATTAACCTTGGAGCCTCAGCCTCTTTTGTATGTTGTTGCGAATATTCTAGTGTAGTTAATTCTTGGGGAGTGCACTTTGCACTCCTTTTAGTGCAGTTAGGTTCTGTATTATTTGTTCTGTTTATGCCTGTTTTTGTCTTGTCCTGTCCTTGCGATTGTACTGTCACCTGCGGTGGCTGACAGTGAATGATTCGGTATTGCTCCTAGATCGCATTCACCCTAGCGTAAGAGGCGGTGGATCACCCTTGTCTGACTCTTGGAATATAACCTTAGCTGCGGTTGCTACTGGTTACTCCTTCTGTCTGTCTTGTCTGGAACAAACGCTTTCTGTTGTTTGGTGTGAGGCAACCGATTAGCAAGCGTTCCCCTCTTGTCTGCACCTTGGAGTATAACCTTACCTGCGGTTGCTACTGGTTATTCCTTCTGTCTGTCTTGTCTGGAACGAACGCTTGCTATTGCCTGCTGTGAGGCAACCGATTAGCAAGCGTTCGCGTTATTTGTTTGTTTTCATTCTCCATGTTCATTTGTTAGTCAGGGTTGGTACGTTTTGCCACTTTTGCGCTTAACGTGCGGTGGCCGTGACGTTAACGCACTTGTCTCTGTTGCGCATATCGTGCGGGGACCGCGTTTAGCTAGTTCATTTGTTATTTTCCTTGGCGTTCAGATTGTGGTTATATGCCGTGTCTTCCTTACTCAGTTCACGCTCTGTCTTTGCTCAGTCTTGTGTTGCTGATAGCAATCGCCCCTCTTGCGATTAGCTTTCTTACTCTGGTCTGTTCTGATGTGGTATGTCTACCGTCGCTGGGTGGCGACTAGATTGGTAGACATTCACATAGTCTGTCTCTGTTCTTGCTTTCTTCTGAGTTGCTACTTTGTTGCCCAGTCTAGCTTAATCGTACAATTTCAATCTGGCATCTGTGGCTGTACAGAGGGCTTATCCCTCTGTACTCCACAGCTCCATTACTGATTGGAATTCTCCTCTACTAATCTATACTGGGTACTTTGCTTCTGTGACTATGGTGATTTCCTTCTGCTTCAGCGCATGTGGTGTGCGCTGACTGGAAATCGCCCGCAGATCATTACACTGCCTCCATGTGTTTGTTGTATGCTGCCCCACCTCTTGCCCCCCCCATTCCTTTAGATTGTAAGCTCGCAAGGGCTGGGCTCTCTCCCGCTTTTGGGTTCTGGAAAGCATTATGCATTTTATTCATCATGTTACTTTTATCACTGTCATTACCAATTCTGTATCTTGTATTCTGTATTTTGTATTTTTTTTTTGTATTTTGGCACCAATTAATATATTTTGTATATTGGTGTACGCCATTATTATGTACCCCATGTTCGTTTCTTACTTTGTACAGTGCCATGGAATATGTTGATGCTTTATAAATCAATAATAATAATAATCTCACTAATATTATAAATGCAAAATTTTGGATCTTTGTTACTCAATCACGCAACAATGGCTGTATGGATTTGAATGAAATTTAGCACATACATAGTACATTACCGGAATAACATAGGATAATTTTTATCCCCATAACCAAAAAGTTGGCAGAGACAAATACAAATTTCAAAAGGAAAATGTAAACTGCAGCTATTCTTACACTGTTAATGATGGGGTTCTCAAACTGGGCACAGTTGGTCACTGGGTAAATGGGATTACTATTCAGAAAAGTGGGTGGAGCCTACAAAAAACAATCAAAATTAATGTATTGATTTTCAAGGGGAATATTTAATTGCTGCCATTCTTGCACTGTTAATGGCACAAACCTGGTACAGTTGGTCATTGGGTGACTGGGGTTCAAATTAAGAAAAGGAAGTGGGAGCCACAAACAGCCACTCAGATTTGTTTAATTTCAATGCAAATTATTGATGCCAAAGACCGCAAAGCTCACAAACTTGGTCATTGAGTAATTGTGTTTTAGGGTTAGAAAAAGTGGGCGGAGCCAACACCAGCAAAATACATACCCGGGCAATGCCGGGCAATCAGCTAGTAATAATAATAATGTAAAATTTCGTACGTTTTTGCAATTTCGGCCATACGTAATTACGATTTGGACATTCAATTAATTTTGTGTAATCCATTCACAATTTTGCATAATTTTTCTGTGATTTCATGCCAACTTAAGCAGTTAATTGCAAAGCTTTTGTCACCAAAGGAAAAAATGTTTTTTAAATTGTCATTTTTATGAGTTTAAAACCCATTTTTCCTTTGCATTTTTACAATCACTTGTTCCCACTCTTCTCCTTAACCTCTTAAGGACCACAGGCTTTACCCCCCTCTAGTGACCAGGCTATTTTTTTTTACAAATTAGGACTCTGCAGCTTTAATGACTTGCTGCAGAGCCATAGTTATGTGCACACAAATGAATCTTCCCCCCTTTTCTGCCCACCAACAGAGCTTTCTGTTTCTGTTTTCATCAGCGCACGCGATCTCCAGCAAAACACGCCCCCAGGACTTGATGCCAATTGGCGTTACGCGTTCCTGGGGGAGCCGCCGCTTTCACGCCAATCGGCGTGGTGCAGTCATAAGATGGTTATCATGCGTTGCAGTTTTGGCAACAATGGCATGCATGGGGGCTTTGCTATTATCTGCTAAAGTTGGCTCAAAATTATGTGAAAATTACGCAAAATTGCGAAATAATGGTACCTGATTACATTTACAAAGAAAATTAATAACATTTTTCCCAACATTTTGCATTATGATTTTTGCATCATAATTGCGAATTACATTTCAAACTTATGATTATGCAGAATTTGTGCTCATCAATAGTGAGAGGTATGCGATGGAGAGCTTCAAAGAGACTCCGTAACAAAAATTGCATCCTGTTTTTTATCATCCTACAAGTTCCAAAAGCTATTCTAATGTGTTCTGGCTTACTGCAGCACTTTGTACTATCACAGTCTCTGTAATAAATCAATGTATCTTTCCCTTGTCAGACTTGTCAGCCTGTGTCTGGAAGGCTGCCAAGTTCTTCAGTGTTGTGGTTCTGCTATGCACTCCCCCCTCAGGGGGGAAAGAAACACACAAATGATCTCTTGAGATTCAAAAGGAAGGCTGTATACAGCCTGCTTGTGTATGGATGTATTTTCTATGTGTGGACATACTGTACATCAACCTACTTCCTGTTTTGGTGGCCATTTTGTTTGTTTATAAACAAACTTTTTAAAACTGTTTTTAACCACTTTTAATGCGGCGGGGAGCGGCGAAATTGTGACAGAGGGGAATAGGAGATGTCCCCTAACGCACTAGTATGTTTACTTTTGTGCGATTTTAACAATACAAATTCTCTTTAACTAAAGAGACATATTAGCTATGACTTAGATGACATATTCACTTTAATATGCGTGAGCTTTTTCTTATGCTGATCCATGTCTGTATTTGTACAATAAGGATTGGACATTTTATGGTACATTGGTGAGTGGATCTTCTCCTTTCACAGTCTATGGATGGCAAGATTGTATCCTGGTCCTGAACTCAGGAGGTAGTGGAAGCAGATATTTCTGTGTGGCCTCAGCTGGACAATATTATTATGCATGTAGGGGGAAACAACTTGACTCAACGCTTTAAGCCTTAAAGAGAATCTGTATTGTTAAAATCGCACAAAAGTAAACATACCAGTGCGTTAGGGGACATCTCCTATTACCCTCTGTCACAATTTCGCCGCTCCTCGCCGCATTAAAAGTGGTTAAAAACAGTTTTAAAAAGTTTGTTTATAAACAAACAAAATGGCCACCAAAACAGGAAGTAGGTTGATGTACAGTATGTCCACACATAGAAAATACATTCATACACAAGCAGGCTGTATACAGCCTTCCTTTTGAATCTCAAGAGATCATTTGTGTGTTTCTTTCCCCCTGCAGCTATCTTCCACTGAAGTGTCAGGCTGTTTCTTACTGCAGAGTGCAGATAGCTCTGCCCGTATGTAATTCATCAGTATGTGAAAGCCCAGCCAGCTCAGAGGAGGATTTATCCAGCTTGTAAAAGATAAGAGAGAAGAGAGAAGCTGCCCTAATCTAAATAATACACAGGCAGCGTGCAGAGAGGGGCCTGGAGGGGGGAGATGCATCACAGAACCACAACACTGAAGAACTTGGCAGCCTTCCAGACACAGGCTGACAAGTCTGACAAGAGAGAGATAAGTTGATTTATTACAGAGACTGTGATAGTGCAAAGTGCTGCAGTAAGCCAGAACACCTTAGACTAGCTTTTGGAACTTGTAGGATGATAAAAAACAGGATGCAATTTTTGTTACGGAGTCTCTTTAATGAAAACAGACAAAACTTCTTTGCATTAATCTGAACCTCAGGCTATTTTAGTATTTTATGAGAACACAGATGAACCCTCCATGCAATTCATGAAAAAAATGTAATCTAGGGTAAAGATAGTGTAAGCCAAACTTCTACTTTTCTTCTGGAGGATGTTTGTTATTGTCATAAAGAATTATATGGTTAGCATTGTCCTTAAAATGTCAATGTCAGCATGTATGTTGAGAGGTGGTTGTTCCAACTTTATATAGATGGCCTCTTTCATTTTAAACCAGTTTTCCTCTTTGTCCAAAATGCGCACCTCATCAGTGGCGTAGCTAAGGAGTTGTGGGCCCCAATGCAAGTTTTACAATGGGGCCCCCCAAGCACTCTATACATAGCAAATGATACGGTGCACCAAAACCTGCCAAGGACAACCACTGTGTCTGAGGTGCAAGAAGGGGATGGGGAACAGTTACCACTATTCAAAGTATCTATAGAAATGATTATTATTTATGAGCACAGGACCAATAGAGAGCTAATACTGTAGTTGAGGGAGGGCTCTTTGGGGGCCCTCTGTCCCAAGGGCCCCGATGCAGTCGCAACCTCTGTGACCCCTATTGCTAAGCCCCTGCACCTCATTAACAAACTGCCCAACTTACTTGAGATGTGGATGGAGTGCACCAGGGGGTAACTTGAAACCACTCAGTCCCCCTGCAAAAACTTTGGATGGGGCCCCCCTCCCATCCATGTACCCTCCCATTTATAACCCTAACCTCCCCACTCCCTGCACAAATTTCCTACCTGACTCCTAACCCTAAACACCCCTACCCCTTTCTACCCTAACCCCACCCCCTAAATCACTCTAAGAAAAAAAAAACATGTCAGGGCCACCATAGGTACCTGTTAATAAATAGTGGGCATCAAAGGCACCCAAATTACCCATCAATGCCGATATTAAACAGGCCCCTATGGTGGCACCCAAACTTCCAGTGCAGGTGGGCACCCAAATTGCCTGCTTTAGTGCTTTTAGACCCGCCAAATTGCCAAACTCTTCCCCATCACCAAACCAACATCCCACCCCCCAAAAAAGAAAAGAAATCAGGCTGGAACCTCCCAATAACAAAATAGAAATCATGTACCTCCACCCACAAAATGGAAATCAGGCAACAACCGCCCCCTCCCTCCCGCCCTCAAAAATAAATCAGGCAGGAGATATATATGCATATTTATACACTCACAACACTGAGGCTCAGGGTAAAGCTCCCCGTCCCCCACCGTGACCTCTCCTGTCCCACACACAGACACACTCACATACACACAGCACCCTGACACACACAGAAACACTCACATACAGACAGACACACTCACATACACACAGACACACTCACATACACAGACACACTCACATAGACGCAGTACCCTGACACACACAGACACACTCACATACACACAGACACACTCACATACACACAGATACACTCACATACACACTCACATACACAGACACACTCACATACACACAGCACCCTGACACACACAAACACACTCACATACACACAGACACACTCACAGCACCCTGACACACACAGACACACTCACATACATACAGAGACACACTCACATACACACAGACACACAGACACACTCGCATACACACATACACACTCACATAGACACAGTACCCTGACACACACAGACACACTCACAGACACACAGACACACAACACCCTGACACACACAAACACACTCACATACACACACACACACTCACATAGACACATCACTCTGACACACACAGACACACTCACATACACACTCACATACACACAGCACCCTGACACACACACACAGACACACTCACATAGACACAGCACTTTGACACACACAGACACACTCACATACACACAGATACACTCACTCACATACACACTCACATACACAGACACACTCACATACACACAGCACCCTGACACACACAAACACACTCACATACACACAGACACACTCACATAGACACAGCACACTGACACACACACAGACACACTCACATACACACAGACAGACTCACATACACACTCACATACACACAGCACCCTGACACACACACACAGACACACTCACAGACACCCTCACATAGACACAGCACTTTGACACACACAGACACACTCACATACACACAGATACACTCACTCACATACACACTCACATACACAGACACACTCACATACACACAGCACCCTGACACACACAAACACACTCACATACACACAGACACACTCACATAGACACAGCACCCTGACACACACAGACACACTCACATACACAGACACACTCACATAGACGCAGTACCCTGACACACACAGACACACTCACATACACACAGACACACTCACATACACACAGATACACTCACATACACACTCACATACACAGACACACTCACATACACACAGCACAGTGACACACACAGACACACTCACATACATACAGAGAGACACTCACATACACACAGACACACTCGCATACACACATACACACTCACATAGACGCAGTACCCTGACACACACAGACACACTCACAGACACACAGACACACAGCACCCTGACACACACAAAAACACTCACATACACACAGACACACTCACATAGACACATCACTCTGACACACACACACAGACACACTCACAGACACACTCACATAGACACAGCACTTTGACACGCACAGACACACTCACATACACACAGATACACTCACTCACATACACACTCACATACACAGACACACTCACATACACACAGCACCCTGACACACACAAACACACTCACATACACACAGACA
The DNA here is from genome assembly GCF_040937935.1 of Hyperolius riggenbachi. NCBI lineage: Eukaryota > Metazoa > Chordata > Amphibia > Anura > Hyperoliidae > Hyperolius > Hyperolius riggenbachi. Next base: position 149,702,363 of record NC_090651.1, on the reverse strand, counting down.
CACTCACATACACACTCACATACACACAGCACCCTGACACACACACACAGACACACTCACAGACACCCTCACATAGACACAGCACTTTGACACACACAGACACACTCACATACACACAGATACACTCACTCACATACACACTTACATACACAGACACACTCACATACACACAGCACCCTGACACACACAAACACACTCACATACACACAGACACACTCACAGACACACTCACATAGACACAGCACCCTGACACACACAGACACACTCACATACACACAGACACACTCACATACACACTCACATACACACAGCACCCTGACACACACACACACAGACACACTCACAGACACCCTCACATAGACACAGCACCCTGACACACACAGACACACTCACATACACACAGATACACTCATTTACATACACACTCACATACACAGGCACACTCACATACACACAGCACCCTGACACACACAAACACACACACAGACACACTCACATACACACAGCACCCTGACACACACAGACACACTCACATACACACAGACACACTCACATACACACTCACATACACACAGCACCCTGACACACACACACAGACATACACACAGACACACTCACAGACGCACTCACATAGACACAGAACCCTGACACACACAGACACACTCACATACACACAGATACACTCACTCACATACACACTCACATACACAGACACACTCACATACACACTGCACCCTGACACACACAGACACACTCACATACACACAGACACACTCACATAGACACAGCACCCTGACACACACAGACACACTCACATACACACAGACACACTCACACAGCACCCTGACACACACACACAGACATACACACAGACACACTCACAGACGCACTCACATAGACACAGCACCCTGACACACACAAACACACTCACATACACGCAGATACACTCACTCACATACACAGACACACTCACATACACACTGCACCCTGACACACACAGACACCACACTTTCTCACAACTCACAGCAGTGTGACAGCAGGACATAGTAAGAAAGTATGCCCCCAGGTCCTAGTGCCCTCTGCCGCACAAAAAGCAACAGCCTGCGGAAAATATTTTTTATCGCGTCTGCCCGCTCCTTGCTGCATATGGGCGGGCAGTGGGCTCCAGAGCCGCGCGCCCCCTCTCAGGCTTCTTCCTCTCCGGGCCCTCCTGCACTTGCCAGCCTTGCAGGTGCGGTAGTTCCGCCCCTGAAGTGCACTAGTCATGATCCATAGTTACTCTACCTTTGTTGAGCCCTTCACTTAGCTTGGGCTTTGCTTGGCCACCAAATAATACATTACAATCCTAAATACTTGGGACTGCAAATGGTAATCCACCCTGCTTCTGTTTGGATCCACGGGATGTTTCTGTCTCAGTGTGTTACCAGGTTTGTAAAAGACAGAGATTTGATGTTCTCCTAAATGTCTCTGACATGCTAGCTTTGAACTGTATGCTTTGTGATATCTGACTGTCTCATATGTTCTTTGATCCAGTGTTTCCTTTTACCATTATTTTTCTTTTTGTTTATTTTGTTGTTGTTTTTTTGTTGTTTTTTTTTGCAAAGGCCCAGTCTGAGAAGCCACAATTACTCTCAAATACGTGCATCCGATTACTCATGAATGTCTAGGCTGTCTATACTCCAGAGTATTAGCAACAGATTAAAGCATGCAATTCAGTTCCATACAAAAGAGACCTTAAAGAGACTCTGTAACAAATTTTTCAGCCTTAGTTCTTCTATCCTATAAGTTCCTATGCCTGTTCTAATCTGCTCTGGCGTACTGCAGTCTTTCCTAACTGCACTGTCTCTGTAATAAATCAATGTATCTTTCCTCTGTCCTGTTTGTCGGGCTAAAAGGCTTGATTGTGTGGAATGTGCAGGGCTGCTTGTGATTGGTAGAAGCGATACACACCCTCTGCAGGCCCCCTGCACACTCTGAATGACTCACACACTATGCTTAGCTGAGCCTATTAGAAGCTGGTTAGTTTGTTTGTAAACACTGCGTAAAACTGTTAAATACAAGCCAGGATTGCAGCAGAGAGTGGCAGAAACAGCACAGAGGGGCACAGGAGAAAATAATGAATAGAATGGTATGCTTTTTATTGTAAGAATATTAGAGTACAGATTCTCTTTAATATAGCAGAATTGTGCACTACACAAAAAGTGTAGTGCAATCAATAATGCATTACATGAGGGAACATTAGACATTGCTTTCTATACAATGCATGATGTATTTGCAAATAGCAGACTTGCACTGCAGCACAATGCATGGAGAGTGAATTAGCCCTTAATAACTGCACTGGATATTTTCGGATGCTAGCATAAAGGAAAAAGTTTATTTTTAAAAAAAATTGCAAAATTACTTCTTGCTCATGAAGTCATTGTTAGCATTGCTGTTTTGATTCCTCGTGAAATTCTCCATGAATATCAACTGTTAGGTTTTGAAACTGTCAAACCAAACAATGATGTGTCCATGGAAATTCAGAGTGCTATTCCATACAGCAGAAGAATGGCAGATCACTTAGTCCAATTAATAACTAGCATGTGGGAAACACAAGAAGCAGAACAATAAAACACGCAGTAATATGTAAAAGTACCTTGTATTAACTGTTGCAGACTGCCCCACGCCAATTGGCGTGAACGCGGCGGCTTCCCCAGGACTGCCTAACACCAATTAGATTAAAGCCCTGGGGGCGGAGATTTCAGGGAATCCCGATTGAGTGACGGACTTTCACTCCGTCATCAGTCTCGCAGCAGCGATCGCCGCTGGGAGACTGTTATACGGCGAAACCACTATCTATTTACATTGTACAGCGCTGCAATTTACGGCAGCGCTGTACTGGGAAGAGCCGTGTCACTTGGCTGTCCCCCGGAGAAGCACAAGAGCGATCGGCTCTCATAAGCTGATGTCTATGACAGCCGACCGCTGTCATTGGCTGGCGGGTGGAGGGAGGACTGGGAAAAAAATAAAAATAAAATAGACAAATTTATTAAAAAGAAACAAATAATAAAAAAAAATAAACAAACAGGACAGCAGTGATCAGAACCCACCAACAGAAAGCTCTGTTGGTGGGTAGAAAAGTTGGGGGGGGGGGGGGTGGAATCACTTGTGTGCTTATGGCTCTGCAGCGAGTCCTTAAAGCTGCAGTGGCCTGAATTGCAAAAAATAGCCTGGTCACTAGGGGAGTGTAAGCCTATGGTCCTGAACACCCCACGTACCAGGAAGAGATGCCTGGATAGTGCTGATGCTGCCCTGCTGCCCCAAGCACTGGGGGGAGATGCCTGGATCATGCTGATGCTGCCCAAGTACCAGGGGGGAGATGCATGGATTGCGCTGCTTCTGGATAGGTGCCTGGACATCTGGATAGGTGAGATAATCACCCTGTAATGTTTAGTTAGTGTTACTGGTGGGGTAAGTAAGGGTTAGTGCAGTGTAGTAACTGGTGGGGGCATCAGGGGTTAGTATATTGTGGTGTAGCTCAATGTTACTGGCGAGGCATCAGGGGTTAGTGTAGGCTACTTAGTCTAGATAGTGGTCGCAGCAAGGGTTAGTGTAGCTGGGCAGTGAAGCTTAGACAGAGACAGCTTGGGGAAAAAATGTCTACAAGATGCCCCTGCACTATAGATGCATCAGGTTTAAAAAATATTTTTTTCCTGGTTTTTGTCCTCTAAACCTGGGTGCGTCTTATAGTCCGAAAAATACGGTAGTCCTTCTGAAGTCGTCACGGCTTGTACAATCCAGACTCTACCAACCTCACAGGTTCTCCCAGTTCTGATCTGGCAACTGTATTCCTCCACCACCACTCAGTGTGCAGAAATCTGTGTCACAGGATCCCTTCTTCACACTCAGCAATCAACATGTAGGCCAGTCTGATGGATTTAGGCCTGAAAATCATTTCCACACCAGCCACTCCCCAGCTCCCAGAAGCCTCTGCTCTCTCCCTTTCTCTTTCAGAATTCTCTGCTGTCTTATGCCCTCCAAAGTCAGTAGTATATAACATAATAACAGCACATTATATGGTGCTACATTTGTTTTGTCAAAATGGCTATGTGTAGATATGCATTGGCTCACTGTTTACATAGGTGCTCAAGCTCAAACTCAAACATCCACTTTTAGTATGGTACTGAAATTAAACTGTGCACCATCAGGGCTCACCCATGCCTGTAGATGTGCAGAGCCAACAATGCTCTGTTTTGCTGGCAGTGTTGTGTGTAGAGATGGCCCGAACCGTTCGCCGGAGAACGGCTCCTGGAGAACTTCCGTGGTTCGCGATTGCGTAGAACCGCAAACTTTTTCAGAAGTTCGGTTCGCCCCCATAGTGCATCATGAGGGTCAACTTTGATCCTCTACATGACAGTCAGCAGGCACATTGTAAACAATTAGGCTACACTCCCTCCTGGATCCCCTACCCCCCTTATAAAAGGCAGGCAGAGTCAGGCATTGGACTCACTCGTGTGCCTACAGTAATTAGAGAAGGGATAGCTGCTGCAGACTCTCATAGGGAAATCTTAGTTAGGCTCTTGTAGGCGTGTTAGCTTGCTCCTTGCTGACTCTTATTTCTGAAAAAAGCACCCCTCAACAGCTCTTTTGAGAGCTAATCTTGTTCTTGTGATCTATTTTTTGTGTGTGTGTGTGTCCCACTGACACTTGTGTTGCATAGACAGCCTTGGTAATTCCTACTGTGTGTGCCACTGCCAGGCCCAGCACATTCAGTGACTACCTGTGTGTGTGACAGGTGCACATTGTAATACCCATCACTGCATATACCTACTACCTGTTGTTCACTTCAGTGCACCCACCTACCTACGTGAGCGCACGCAGTGTCACTGTGCCTGTTCGGTACCTGTCTGTGTGTGACAGGTGCACATTATAATACCCATCACTGCATACTACCTGACATTCACTGTTGTTCTATCATTGAGCTACCACAGCCCGGTGACCATATGGTCTTGAAAACCGCCACGGTTGATACAGTATATACACATGCAAGATGTTTTAAAGCACTGGGCTTGAAAACCGCCACGGCCTGCACTCTGGCCATGGTGCGCACCAGTCCAGCACGGCCGTCACTACACAAACAGCTGTTTGCGGTGCGTTACACAGTGAGTTTGGTGTGTCAGTGTGAAGCAGTACTCTAATTACACTCCCTGATTGATGTATACACATGCAAGATGTTTGAAAGCACTTTAGGCCTGCAATTTAGCATTCAATGTGATTTCTGCCCTTAAAACGCTGCTTTGCGTCAAATTCAGATTTCCCCCCGGGACTTTTGGCATCTATCCCACTCCGCCATGCCCCCCTCCAGGTGTTAGACCCCTTGAAACATCTTTTCCATCACTTTTCTGGCCAGCATAAGTGTGTATAGTTTTCAAAGTTCGTGCGAACTGGACTTTTGCGGAAGTTCGCAAACCAAAAATCTGAGGTTTGGGCCATCTCTAGTTGTGTGCATCCACTGCATCCGCTGGGTTCAAGGCGGTTTGAAATTAGTTTCTTTTAGATTTTATGAATTGACAATGAAATGGTAAGCACCCTACAACCAAGCAGCACCTGACTTAGGTAGGGCTGCAGGGACTGGCTTATCAGTCAATTAAAAGCACACACTGTATAAGTGCACTCCATCAAAAACATGGCAGTAACTGAAAACAAACCTCGTTATCTCTTATATAAAACATCTTGGCCCATATGCAATTCACTTTTTCACCTGAGTTTTCATCTAGGAGATAATTTTTCATCTTTGATTTAAAGTAACTTTCCAGCACTATCCAACTAAAAAATGGCCAAAAAGTAGATTAAAAAGTACTATCAAAATTATTTTAAGCATTTTCTTGCTTTCTGGTGGCTTAAAATGCATTTTATTGACAAGTTTAAAAATATCACCAAGGAGAAAACTCAGGAGAAAAGGTTAATTGCATATGGGCCCTTGAGAGCTAGCTTATTTTAAGATGTGACTGCTGTTGGTGCCCCAAGTGGTAGAGGTGGAATGCTTCACCACCTGCAGCTGTATCCCCCAAAGGCCTAGGGCAACCTCCAGGTAAGCTGGCTCCTAGGATACTTGTTCCTAAATTTGGCTAATTTGAGAGACAATTTATAATCCTGAGCCGCTTCCATGCTGTAGAAACTGGTATGATAATTCTAAAGCCACCCACACATATTAGATGAAATCTGCCCGAGGTAAGCATCAACAATTCAGATATAGGCAGTCACTCCTAACCCCTTCCAGATCTTCTGTCCCTCAGTTGTCTGTGTTGGATCTTTACAGTCACTTTGTAATTTCCCGAGCAAGGGCTAAGCACCTAAATGTGATTTTCCAAAGCACAAAAAAGATGAAATGTTGTTATGGTGACACCTCCATTTTTATGTCACTATTTATATGTCATAGGGGACCTGTAGATGACTTATTTGCTCAGTTCAAATGACTGGACTATTGAACTTAAGGCATCTTGCAGACTGCCTATAGAGACAATGATGAAAATCCCATCAAACACATTCAAATGTGTTTATTTTGCTGAATGAAGCTATTTCAAAGTGCTGCTGTTGAGAAAGATTGGAATAACTTTCCGTAATATTCTTAAGATGTGAGAATACTTGAACAGTGGAACACAGGAAGATGTGACAGCTGCCACCATCATCTCAGCAGATTGCAGTGTACTTTTTGTCTTATCTTCTATTGTTTTGTTTCTTTATTCTTGGTATGTTTTCTTGTGTCTCAACTCACATTTTGTGCTTCCCAAGTATGATTAGTCTTCTATTTTCGGTTCTCAAATATTTGATTGCTACTTTGCATTTATTATTACAGATATTTTGTACTGCTTTATTCTTTTTTATCTTTTATGAATGGATTGTCCCACTTTTAGGCAGTATTGAGTGGTCTTTCCTTTTTGTCTAAAAGTAAATCTGATCTTTATATACTGTATTTGCACAATTGTTGTTCTCTGAGGACACGATTTGAATCCTTTCAGTGTGCGTATCCTAATTTCCTTCTCACCCCTATCGATGGTAAAAGTCATTGATGGGGTGGCTCTTCAGCCTCAGGCTCCTGAACAGGGATGCTTATCCGGATCCGGGTACCCGGGTAAACCCGGATATCCGACCATTTTTCCGCTATCCGGTCGGATCCGAATTCCGGATACCTGGGGCTGGATCCGGATAACTCTATGCGGGTATCTGGCCGCATAATCCAGATGCCCGCGGATATCCGAAGGATATCCGGATCCGGGTACTGTAACAAGGGAGATGATGGCATTGAGCCAATCAGAGGGCTCCCAGCCAATTAGAGGGCTCCCAGCAGAAACCCTAGCAACCAATCACAGAGGGGAACTCTGGCCAGCCCCACCTGATCTCATTGAGCCAATCAGAGGCCTCCCAGCCTAAGCCCTGGCACCCAATCACAGAAGGGAACTCTGGCCAGCCCCCCTGTGTAATAAGGTGGGCTGGCATGATGAGACAGATCGTCCTTGCTTGTGTGGCTGGCTGGTCACTGACAGACTTGCTCCAGTGCTGTTGGCTTAGCAAGTGCTGCCTGTATACAGCGATAAACCTAAAGCTTTGAGTGCTAAACACCTTCACTACACTATTGTTCTATTATTTTTTTAGCTAGCTAGTGTAATTGTTTGATTTCATTCACTCAGTTAGGTTAGGTCCTGTCTGTGTCTGTGTGTGCTGTGCAGGCCAGCAGGACAGTATAGGTTAGGGAATAGGGTTACTGTGTTATTGTATTATATAGTTAGTTAGTACTGCAGTTAGTTGTTAGAGAGAGTAGTACTGTGTTAGCTTACTATAGATTACTGCAGTGCTGCTGTGCTGAGCATTGTCAGTGTGACAGTTAGACAGATAGTGTGCACTGTCTGTCCTCTACTCTGCGGTCTGTCACTCCGTGCTGATTTGATTTAAAGTCCAACCCCGATTTCATCAAAGTAAAAGTACCCCACATCATCTGGTGACATCATCATCACGTATAAGGTGTACTATGTCTGCTGGCACCTGCAGCCGGGGAGGGGCAGCAAGGGCAAGAGGACAGGGAGCAACATTATGGCCACCCTCAGAAGGTCTGCCGTGTCAGTGTCGACCCCAGCGGGCAGCCTACCCTCAGTCAGCGAGCTTTTCAATCCAGGCGCCACGATTGAACTCGGGGCTGTTAGCCGCAAGGAGTTTGAGGAGGATGTTCTGGGTTTTGAGGGGGGGGGGGTATGATGTTGATGATGGGATGAAGGACCGTGACTGCCATCCACAGGATGGGGGTGTCAGCTTTGACTCTGAGGAGGAGGATGCGTCGGTGGGTTTGGCAAGGAGGATCAGCATTGCAGACAGTGGCTGTGGAATGCAGGACCCACCACATCCTTCTGCCGCTACCACCAGCCGCACCACACAACCCCCAACCGCCACAGGGAGAATAGCCGCAGCATCCCACTCAGGCCGCAGGGGAATTTTCACCTCCCCAATCTGGCGGTTTTTCACTCTGCCCTCATTGGACAGCAAGTTTGCCATATGCAATGTGTGCAAACTACAGATGAGCAGAGGTTGTGACCCCTACAAGTATAGCACCTCCAGCTTCATCACCGATCTGGCCAAAAAACATGTTGTTGAGCATGAGGAGTTCAAGAGGCTGAAGCAAGCTGGCGCTGGCTCCCACTGCCACGGTGCCACAGGCCACTGCTGCTGATACCACCACCTATATTCAACCCAAAACACAACTGCGGTGTCATTTTTTGGAGGCGTCTGGGCTGAAAACTGTCATGTCACAGTTGTGCGATTGGACTTTGGACACAATGTGGGCTGCACGGCCGCTGTCTGGAACCTAGTCCTGATGTTAATTGACAGCTTTTTTTTTTTTCATTTTATGTCCACCAAATAATAAATTAGTGTTTCCCTTTAAAAAAAACATGATGCTACATGCATCATGTACCCTAAAACCCCTTTTTAAAGCTATTTAAAGGGCACTTCAGTTTTTTCTATCCGGATACCCGAATAGGTACCCGTGGGTATTTTGGTCGGATATCCGAATTCACTCGGATATCCGCAAGGTCGGATCCGGATATCCGACTCGGATCCGGGTATCTGGGTACCCGGATCCGGGCGGGTTTTAAAAAGTACTACCCGAGCAACCCTGCTCCTGAACAGAGAGCTCTGATGTTGTTCATGGGATCTGTTGGAGCCTGTCTCCCATAGTCACTTTGGCATTCATATTCCCCATCCTGTCTAGGTGGTCCTTTAATCTCATAACTTCTCCAACCTCTTATACTGTTTCCTGCTGTTGCCAACACTTGGCACTTCAACATCTATCACCACTTGCTGTTGCAGGTACTCAGTGGGGTAGCTAAGGAGCTGTGGGCCCCGATGCAAGTTTTACATTGAGCCCCACAAGCACTCTATACATAGAGTCGGACCCCCCTCACCTGGGAGCCCCCTTCCGCGCTCCACCTCCAGCTCATTTCTTTTTAAATCAATCCAGCAGCGAGCGGTGAGCGGGGAACTCACTCACTTCCTTGAAGTACCCAAGGAAACATTGCAGGAAGTGACGAGGCGAGTGGGGATGGTCACCGCTTTCCGCGGAATTGTATTTTCCGCAATTTCGGCCGGAAATTGGTCTTTCTGTTACGTTTGGTCTGAGCGGAATTGCTTTTTCAATCCGGCAGAATACCAAAATTGCCTGTGAAATTCCGCCAGTATCCGTTGATGGTTTTAAACTGAAAATTCAGTTCAAAGGCATCAAGTCCTAGAGAGTAGAGATGATCTCCGTTCCGGCTGAAAAATCAATCAATCTCTCTCGTGGGGGGATGCCCTAACTGTTCATGGATCTTGTCTTCCAGGGATTTGTAGGCTGTCATAAGCAAGCTCACATGCATTGGCCAGGAATCGAACCCAGGTCAACTGCTTGGAAGGCAGCTATACTCACCACTATACCACCAACGCTACATGCTGAAGCCAGCCTAGCATGTACCATTGCGATATACCCAAGAGAAAAATGAGCTTGCTTATTTGCCTAATTTGCTAGATGAAAGCAGTGGGACACATGGTGATACTGCTTACAGGCTTAAATTCAAGACTTTAGAAAGATCATGTGCCCCCCTGGATGATGCTGGTGTAACACACACAGCAAAGGACAGCAATTTGAAGTCTGGAAGATTCCAGGGCAAGGGTGGGAAGGATGAAAAGCTAGGTGGCCATGCAACCCTTCCTGCTAACCTAAAGCTTACTTGTGTCTTACAACACATTGGCTTAAGACTTTACCAAATCCAATGCTCCAATATGGGGAAGCTTCTCTGTTTGCGTTTTTTTTGGTTTTTTTTAAGTGTGGTGTCACAGTTCACCCATCTCTTCAACTACAAGAAAGGCCCAGGAGTAGTCTTAGCTACCCTAATATCTATGTTACGGCAGGCCCCTTATTACACTTTCTCTTACAGTGCTATGGAAACCGTTTTGCCCATGCGATAAAGCGAGGTGCAAAAATGAAATCATAAAAAACACAGTATTACTCCTGCGCACTCAAAAACAATTTAATACCATCAATTAAATAACAATAAAAATCATACCACACACGAGTAGCTCCACTAAAATCACAACCACACTGTCACTCACATCCAGACAAATCTGCAGGTATGCAGAGATCTTACACACCTCTCACACTGAAAAGTCCTGCAGGATCCTGCTAATTAGCCTGATGGTTCAGAGCAGCAGTTTGAGGATGCAAAAATATGTGAGCAAACACTTCAGTGGCAGATTAAGGATCCAATAAAAAATTCCAATAAAAAGTTCCACAATAAAACAATATATTCTCCGGATCAATGCCAGTGGTATATATTATCCTCTTAGTGATGTAAAGCATAACACAGCATTGCAATAAGGCTGCATACTCACGACTCCTGTTATGAGTAGTGGTAATGATTTTTATCAGACTTTGGCAGCTTCTAATGAGTCCTGTTACTTGGTAGGTATATCCAGTATAGCTGAACAGTCCGTTAAAGGAGGAGTCGGACTTGCACTCCTGGGAATGAGCAGCTGCGGCCGTCAGCTCTCACTCTATGACAGGATCTGGATGTTATATTCAGCGGACACTGTAACCAGCCCCGTAGTCCAGAAGTGATGGTATCGTGACGTCACATACACTGTATCTAATCACGCTGACATGTTTCGAGAGGATTCGCCTCTCTTCCTCAGAGCATCGTGATTGGCTATACTGATCTGTTCTTATGCTGTCTGCTAGGGGCTGGTGACTCCTCCCTCCTCCATTCAATTCAGCATTAATTAACATTAATTAAAAGCAAAAAGTTCAATATCCTGGTTTAACCCCTTTGGTGCAAGGGAATTTAATGTAAAGATCCAATAAGACTCTCTGCGAGACATTTCTTTAATATAATCTTCACCTCTCCAGTTGTGCGGCACATGTTCAATTGCATAAAACTTGATCAAGTTCAAACGTCCACTTTTGCATTCCCTGCAGTGTTTGCTTAATGGATATTTGTCACTTCCTTTGCTCATATTTTTTGTATGCTCAGAAATTCTTTCACATAGCATTCGCTTTGTTCTACCCAAATACTGTTTCAAACATCCACATTCCACAACATATATTACTCCTCTACTATTGCAATTCATGTTTCCTCTAATTTCATATGTCTCTCCTGTCACTGTTGATCTAAAAGTAGTGATTGGTAATATTTTCTGAGTACTCCTGCATGGCACACAAAATGAGCACCTTTTAAACCTGCCATCTTTTCCCAGGGGGGCATTTTTAATAGGAATCGTGAGGGCTATAATACTCTTAAAGGGAAGGTTCAGGGAGGGTGCCTAAAAAATAAAAATCAATTTCCACTTACCTGGGGCTTCCTCCAGTCCGTGGCAGGCAAGAGGTGCCCTCGCTGCCGCTCCGCAGGCTCCCGGTGGTCTCCGGTGGCCGACCCGACCTGGCCAGGCCGGCTGCCAGGTCGGGCTCTTCTGCGCTCCAAGGCCCGGCACTTCTGCGTCCCATGCCGGCGCGCTGACGTCATCGGACGTCCGCCGGGCTGTACTGCGCAGGCGCAGTAGTTCCTGCACAGTACAGCCCGGCGGACTCCTGATGACGTCAGCGCGCCGGCATGTGACAGAGAAGTGCCGGGCCTTGGAGCGCAGAACAGCCCGACCTGGCAGCCGGCCTGGCCAGGTCGGGTCGGCCACCGGAGACCACCGGGAGCCTGCCGAGCGGCGGCGAGGGCACCTCCTGCCTGCCACGGGCTGGAGGAAGCCCCAGGTAAGTGGAAATTGATTTTTATTTTTAGGCACCCTCCCTGAACCTTCCCTTTAAGATTCGGGGCTTTCTTAAAAATAACTTTTGGTTTCTCAGGCAGTATGGCAGTTAAAGTTTTGTCATTCTGTAAGACATGCCAATATTTATTTATTATTCTCCTCACATTGCTTGCCTGTTGTGTATATTGCAAACTTATGCAAACTGGAAAATCTGCAGATTCTTTTACTCTTGGTTCCAGCAGCTAGGCTCTATTCATTTCCCCCACTTCATCCCTTATCTTTTCAAGCTCTTCTTTATTATAATTCCTCTCAAGGAAATCATGCCTAGCAGAGGATGGATTCAATGCATCGACCTCTGGGTTATGGGCCCAGCACACTTCTGCTGCACCACTCTGCTTACGTTTGTAGTTAACCTTAAAGGGTTAACCTACAAGGGTTAAAAAGAAGGGTACAACATTAGTTGAACTAGTTAAACTACTATCTATGTTACAGTGAGACCCTAATGACACTATCTCTTAAGGGGCTATGGCCACCGATTGGCCCATGTGGTAAAGCAAGGTGTAAAAACCAAAGTACACCTAGCAGAGGATGGTTTCGATCCATCGACCTTTGGGTTGTGGGCTCATTTTTCTCTTGAGTATATCACAATGGTACACGCTAGGCTGGCTTCAGCATGTAGCATTGGTGGTATAGTGGTGAGCATAGCTGCCTTTCAAGCAGTTGACCTGGGTTCGATTCCTGGCCTATGCATGTGAGCATGCTTTTGACAGCCTAAAAATCCCTGGAAGACAAGATCCATGAACAGTTAGGGCATTCCCCCTCCTGAGAGAGAGAGAGATTAATTCTGCGGAATTTGGAAACATTCCGACGGTATGTAGCAGTTATGGAATTTTGCGTCTGCAGAATTCTGCAATTCCGGCGGAATGGAAATTGCACTTTCCGATCATCCCTAGCGGCCAGCGGTGAAATGCAAGGAGCAAGGTGCCCGCTGCTCCCCTTCCTGGCTGCTTCCCCTCCTTTGAGGGGAGGAGCAGGCAGTAGGCAATCTAGATCTCTCTCTGTTTCTGTGACTGTGTAGAGGGAGATCCATTTTTGCATTGTCTGCCACTACTCCTCCATGTATCCGGGCTCTGTGAAGTTCCATCCGACAAGTCCGGACTTTCCGTTCAGTTTTTTAAAACAGATCCCCCAGATCGCCCACAGATCCGTTTTTTGAATTGTGTGAAAACTGCTACTATTTTTAACATTGGAATCCATGGCTACGGTTTTGATCTGGGTCCAAAACCGGAGCCACAGCCACTGATACGTTTTTACAACCAGTGTGAACCGGCCCTTAATGTTGTATCTCTCTGAGGAGAGGTTCAAGAGGGTTTCTTGCCTTTGCCCCAGAACATACAGGTAGGTTGACTAACTTTCCCTAAAGCGCCCTTAGAGTGAAGCAATAATGTTGGAAATTGGAATGTGAGCTCTGTTGAGAGACATTTAGTCATGTAAATTTTAATGTGCTCTATGGAAGATGTGCCAGTGCTATATAAACATATACCAATAATAATGTGTCAGACAATTACAGCTACACCAGACAGCTATTTAGTTTAATGACTGATTCCCTTTATATGATCTTTAAATCCAAAACTCAATGGGGATATTTATTAGTTGTACTATACAGGAGGAAATGTAAAACAGCAGCTGCTGGGACAGCTTAAAGAGAATCTGTATTGTTAAAATTGCACAAAAGTAAACATACCAGTGCGTTAGGGGACATCTCCTATTACCCTCTGTCACAATTTCGCCGCTCCTCGCCGCCTTAAAAGTGGTTAAAAACAGTTTTAAAAAGTTTGTTTATAAACAAGCAAAATGGCCACCAAAACAGGAAGTAGGTTGATGTACAGTATGTCCACACATAGAAAATACATCCATACACAAGCAGGCTGTATACAGCCATCCTTTTGAATCTCAAGAGATCATTTGTGTGTTTCTTTCCCCCTGCAGCTATCTTCCACTGAAGTGTCAGGCTATTTCTTCCTGCAGAGTGCAGACAGCTGTACCTGTATGTAATTCCTCATTATGTGAAAGCCCTGCCAGCTCAGAGGAGGATTTATCCAGCTTGTAAAAGATAATAGAACAGAGAGAAGCTGCACTAATCTAAATATCACACAGGCAGTGTGCAGAGAGGGGCCTGGATGGGGGAGTTCATAGCAGAACCACAACACTGAAGAACTTGGCAGCCTTCCAGACACAGGCCTGACAAGTCTGACAAGAGAGAGATAAGTTGATTTATTACAGAGATGGTGATAGTAGAACGTGCTGCAGTAAGCCAGAACACATTAGAATAGCTTTTGGAACTTGTAGGATGATAAAAAACAGGATGCAATTTTTGTTACGGAGTCTCTTTAAGAGACAAACTTACCATAAAACTACAGCTTGATTCATAGATGTCCTCCTCTGCTGCTCAGAAATAGAACTGGGGGGATTTAACAAGATCCTGCAAAGTAGCTTTGTCATTTATTCAACATCACAGTGCAGTTTGATAATAAATCTCCTACTTTATCAGTGATAGCTTGGCACTACAATGACAGATATTGTGAAACCTTTCTTTCTTTAATATAATTAGAGATGGCCCAAACGGTTGGGCCGCAAACTTATTTGCACGAACTTCGGTGGTTCGCATTCACGGTGAACCTCAAACTATATGCGAGTTCGACCCGCCCCCTATACTACATCATTAGGGTCAACTTCGACCCTCTACATCACAGTCAGCAGACACAGGGTAGCCAATCAGGTTACACTCCCTCCCAGGCAGTGTCAGCCTTTTCACTCACTCGTGTGCAGGGCCGGATTTGTACTTTTTACCGCCCAAGGCCAACTATACCATCTTTATGGTTGCTATCTCTGTGTGCCCCAATGAGAATTCTCCTTACTTTCCATCATTGGTGTCACAGACAATAAATATTTTAGTAATACGTGTATAGATTAGTTATGTTTTCTTTAAGAACTTTTATGTTATGTTTGCCATCTCATTAATGATGGACCCATTGTGTCACCATGAGAGTTAGACTGATGTGTACCTGCAGGATAGAGCTTACAGGTCTTGCAGGGACGACACAAGTACAGGACAGACTCGCAGGGCCGTGCCGAGGCATAGGCTGGAGAGGCTCCAGCCTCAGGGCGCAGTGTAGGAGGGGGCGCACAATTCATTCAGTTGTAATTCCTAATTGTGTATGAAGCAGAAAGAAATAAGAAAAGGGGATACATAGCAGTGACTGCAAGCCAGATAACTAGAGATTATGGTCTTAGGGGAGTTGGGGGCCCTGGGGCACCTCCTAGTCTAATAGCAATCAGTGTGTGATGGCTGGGGTGGGAGGGATGTAGGGGCGCACTTTGATGTCTCAGCCTTGGGTGCTGGAGGACCTTGTCCCGGCTCTGTTCAAAGGATAAAGCTGTCTTTGTAGATAGAGATGGCTACATAAAACAGCTTTACTGCACCTCACTGAGCCGCCCCTAAATTTCTGGTGCCCTAGGCCATGGCCTATGTGGCCTTGCCAGAAATCCGGCCCTGCTCGTGTGGCTGCAGTAATTAGAACAGGGAGAGAACCTGCTGACATAGGGAAATCTTAGTTAGGCTCTTGTGTTTGGCTTGTTAGGTTGCTCCTTCTTGCTGATACTTATTGCTAAAAAGCACTCCTCATCCTCAACAGCTCTTTTGAGAGCTAATGTTGTTCTTGTGATCTATTTTTGTGTGTGTGTGTGTCCCACAGGCACTTGTGTTGCATATACAGCCCTGTCAGTCAGTCACAGCTGCTGGACCTTGGCCCCTTGGAAATTCCTACTGTGAGACTGCCAGGCCCAGCACATTCAGTGACTACCTATGTGTGTGACAGCTGCACATTTGTAATACCAATCACTGCATACCCACCTGTTCAGCGCACCTACCTACCTACGTGAGTGCACACAGTGTTATATACCAGTCGGTCACTGCACCTGTTCATGGTACCTGTGTGTGTGACAGCTGCACATTTGTAATACCAATCACTGCATACTGACCTGTTCAGTGCACCTACCTACGTGAACGCACGGAGTGTTATATACCAGTCAGTCACTGCACCTGTTCACGGTACCTGTGTGTGTGTGACAGCTGCACATTTGTAATACCAATTACTGCATACCCACCTGTTCAATTGCACCTACCTACCTACGTGAGCGCTGCAGTGTTATGTACCAGCCAGTCGCTGCACCTTTTCATGGTACCTGTGTGTGTGACAGCTGCACATTTATAATACCAATCACTGCATACCTACCTGTTCAGTGCACCTATCTACGTGAGCACAGTGTTATATACCACCAGTCACTGCACTTGTTCACGGTACCTGTGTGAATGACAGCTGCACATTGTATTGATACCAGTCACTGCATACCTGTGTGACTGCACATTATATTAGTCAAGTCAATGCATACCTTTCACTTCATCCCCCCAATATGGGCAAAACAGGCAGAGGCAGGCCACCCGGCAGGTCTGTTCGAGGTCGTGCTGTTGTGATTTCGTGCGGCCCTGGACCCAAGTACAGTGTTCAGAAGGCGCATGCCATCAAACCCTAAGATTGTCAGGACGTAGTTGACTATTTAACACAGAACACGTCATCTTCCTCAGCTTCCGCACGGAACCATGACATATCTTCCTCCTCCTGTTCTGATTCTGGCACCCCACTTAACACTCAGTCGGCTGCCACCACCAAAGTGCCATCACCCCAGGGCTCAGTGGTGTGGAAATTTTTGTGTGTGTCTGCCTCAGATGAGAGCAACGCCATCTGTACTTTCTGCCACCAAAAATTGAGCCGTGGAAAGACCAAGACACGCGTCGGGACAACTTCCTTACGAAGGCACATGATGACAAAGCACAAACTGCAATGGGATGACCACCTGAGGAAAAGCAGCACACAAAAGCAAAGCCACACACTGCAGTGAAAGATACCAGGCCGCAATTATTTCTCAAAAAAGGTGATACCCAAATTGTACCGTGATGTTGAAAGGCAAGTGGTGTCTTCTCTGGCACACAGCATTGGGTCAAGGGTCCATCTGACCATGTGGTCTGCAAAGCATCGTCAGGCCTGCCCGAAGACTGAGTCAGTCCTCACACACAGCATCTCTGCAAGCACGCTGTGTGACTGCCTGCCCCAAGACTAAATCGCTCCCCACTAGAGATGTCGCGAACCTCCAATTTTCGGTTTGCGTACACCGTTCGCGAACTTCCGCGGAAGGTTCGGTTCGCGTAAAAGTACGTGAACCGCAATAGACTTCAATGGGGAGGCGAACTTTGCAAAATAGAAAAAATTATGCTGGCCACAAAAGTGATAGAAAGTATGTTTCAAGGGGTCTAACACCTGGAGGGGGCATGGCGGAGTGGAATACATGCCCAAAGTCCCGGGGAAAAATCTGGATTTTACGCAAAGCAGCGTTTTAACCTCCTTGGCGGTAACCCCAGCACACTGATCGCCGCCGCCCCGCGCACGATCGCCGCTATCCGTCGCTCCACACGCCCCCCCCCCCCCCCCAGACCCCGTGCGCTGCCTGGCCAATCAGTGCCCGGCAGCGCCGAGGGGTGGCCCGGGACTCCCAATGACGTCCCGACGTCAGTGACGTCAGTGACGTCATCCCGCCCCGTCGCCATGGCGACGGGGGAAGCCCTCCAGGAAATCCCGTTCTTTGAACGGGATTTCCTGATCGGAGATCGCCGAAGGCGATCGAAGAGGGCGGGGGGATGCCGCTGAGCAGCGGCTATCATGTAGCGAGCCCTGGGCTCGCTACATGATATAGGAAAAAAAATTTTTTTTTAAAACTGCTGCGCTCCCTCCTGGCGGATTTTTTTATACCGCCAGGAGGGTTAAAGGCAGAAATCACATTGAATGCTAAATTGCAGGCCTAAAGTGCTTTCAAACATCTTGCATGCATTTGAATTGTTAAACATCTTGCATGCATCAATCAGGGAGTGTAGTTAAAGTACTGCTTCACACTGACACACCAAACTCACTGTGTAACGCATTGCAAACAGCTGTTTGCGTAGTGATGGCCGTGCTGGACTGGTGCGCAACATGGCCAGAGTGCAGGCCGTGGCAGTTTTCCAGCCCATATGGTCGCCGGGCTGTAGTAGCTCAATGATAGAACAACAGTGACTGTCAAGCTGATCAAATTTGTTCTGTCCACAATGAAGCAACGACCTTATTATCTTCTTGTATGTAGGTAGGCATAGGTAGGAGTTCCAGTATAGGTAGGTAGGCATAGGTAGATGTCCCAGTAGTTAGCTAGGCATAGGTAGGAGACCCAGTATAGGCAGGTAGGCATAGGTAAGAGTCCCAGTATAGGTAGGTAGGCATCGGTAGGTGCCTCAGTAGTAAGCTAGGCATAGGTAGGAGACCCAGTATAGGTAGGTAGGCATAGGTAGGAGTCCCAGTATAGTTAGGTAGGTGCCTCAGTAGTTAGCTAGGCATAGGTAGGAGACCCAGTATAGGTAGGTAAGCATAGGTAGGAGTCCCAGTATAGGTAGGTAGGCATAGATAGGTGCCTCAGTAGTTAGCTAGGCATAGGCACGAGACCCAGTATAGGTAGGTAAGCATAGGTAGGAGTCCCAGTATAGGTAGGTAGGTGCCTCAGTAGTTAGCTAGGCATAGGTAGGAGACCCAGTATAGGTAGGTAGGTGCCTCAGTAGTTAGCTAGGCATAGGTAGGAGACCCAGTATAGGTAGGTAAGCATAGGTAGGTGTCCCAGCAGTTAGCTAGGCATAGGTAGGAGTTCCAGTATAGGTAGGTAGGCATCGGTAGGTGCCTCAGTAGTTAGCTAGGCATAGGTAGGAGACCCAGTATAGGTAGGTAGGCATAGGTAGGAGTCCCAGTATAGGTAGGTAGGTGCCTCAGTAGTTAGCTAGGCATAGGTAGGAGACCCAGCATAGGTAGGTAAGCATAGGTAGGAGTCCCAGTATAGGTAGGTAGGCATAGATAGGTGCCTCAGTAGTTAGCTAGGCATAGGCACGAGACCCAGTATAGGTAGGTAAGCATAGGTAGGAGTCCCAGTATAGGTAGGTAGGTGCCTCAGTAGTTAGCTAGGCATAGGTAGGAGACCCAGTATAGGTAGGTAGGTGCCTCAGTAGTTAGCTAGGCATAGGTAGGAGACCCAGTATAGGTAGGTAAGCATAGGTAGGTGTCCCAGCAGTTAGCTAGGCATAGGTAGGAGTTCCAGTATAGGTAGGTAGGCATCGGTAGGTGCCTCAGTAGTTAGCTAGGCATAGGTAGGAGACCCAGTATAGGTAGGTAGGCATAGGTAGGTGTCCCAGTAGTTAGCTAGGCATAGGTAGGAGACCAAGTATAGGTAGGTAGGCATAGGTAGGAGTCCCAGTATAGGTAGGTAGGTGCCTCAGTAGTTAGCTAGGCATAGGTAGGAGACCCAGTATGGGTAGGTAAGCATAGGTAGGAGTCCCAGTATAGGTAGGTAGGCATAGATAGGTGCCTCAGTAGTTAGCTAGGCATAGGCACGAGACCCAGTATAGGTAGGTAAGCATAGGTAGGAGTCCCAGTATAGGTAGGTAGGTGCCTCAGTAGTTAGCTAGGCATAGGTAGGAGACCCAGTATAGGTAGGTAGGTGCCTCAGTAGTTAGCTAGGCATAGGTAGGAGACCCAGTATAGGTAGGTAAGCATAGGTAGGTGTCCCAGCAGTTAGCTAGGCATAGGTAGGAGTTCCAGTATAGGTAGGTAGGCATAGGTACGTCCCCTAGTATAGGTAGGTAGGTGTCCCCGTATAGGTAAGTAGGTGTCCCAGTAGTTAGGTAGGCATAGGTAGGTGTCCCAGTATAGATAGTTAGGCAGGACCTGGCTGGCACAGTAATAACAATTACCAAGGTCCAGCTGCAACAGATAGGGCTGTATAATGTCAGTGTCAGTGAGCAACACACAAAAAATAAGCACATCAGGAAAACATTAGAGCTCTCAAAAGAGCTGTTGAGGGGTGCTATTTTAGCAATAACAATCAGCCAGGAGCAAGCCAAGAACCTAACTAATCTTTCTCTAGGAGAAAAAATCTGCAGCAGCTCTCCCTAGCCTGTCTATTTGCAGCAGGCACACGAGTGAGTGTCATGGCCAGTGAGCCTGCCTTATGAAAGGGGGGTGGGGCTCCAGGGCTTAGTGTAGCCTGAATGGCTACAATGTGCCTGCTGACTGTGATGCAGAGGGTCAAAATTGACCCTCGTAGTGCATTATGGGGCGAAACGAACTTCCGCAAAAGTTTGCATGGTCCAGGCAAACGCGAACCCCCAAAGTTCGCCTGGAACCGTTCGCAGGCGAACCGTTCACGACATCTCTACTCCCCACACAGCATCTCTGCCTGCAGGCCGCTTGACTGCCTTCTCCACCACCACCAACAGGGTCCAGGACTCCAGTCGGATTCCTGAATTTTTAAGGTGTTAGCAGCGGCCGCTCTAATAATTTTTCTGGTGCGTGTACATGCCTGCCTAACTTTTCTGGCTGCACTGCAGCTGCAACAACAAAACAAAAGGCATGTACATGTGTCAATTCCCCTTCGTGATCATTATCTTGCCGCGGTAAAGGGGCTTGCGTATCACAGTGAAGCAATGACCGCGGCTATATGAGTGTCTCGGGGGGGGGGGGGGGGGGAGCACACCCAAGATAATAAGGATGTTGCTTCATTGTGGACTGACCAAATTCGATCAGCTGGACAGTCACTGTTCTGTCATTGAGCTACCTCAGCCCGGCGACCATATGGGCTGGAAAGCCGCCATCACCTGCACTCCCGTCATGGTGCGCACCAGCCCAGGACGGCCGTCACTACACAAACAGCTGTGTGCGGTGTGTTACACAGTGAGTTTGGTCTGCAAGTGTGAAGCAGTACACTAATTACACTACCGGATTGATGTATACACATGCAAGATGTTTTAAAGCACTTTAGGCCTCCAATTTAGCATGCAATGTGGTTTCTGCTCTTAAAACACTGCTGTGCGTCAAATCCATTTTTTTCCACGCGACTTTTGGCGTGTATCCCACTCCCCCATGCAAGAACTCAGATGTTAGACCCCTTGAAATCTCTTTTCCATCACTTTTGTGGCCAGCATAAATGTTTCTAGTTTTCAAAGTTCGCCTCCCCATTGAAGTCTATTGTGGTTCGAAAAGTATGCGCGAACCAAACTTTTTGCGGAGGTTCGCGTTCGAGTTTTGCGAACCTAAAATCGGAGGTTCGAGCCATCTCTAAATATAATACCAAGTATTTGTCTTTGCTTTTTTTTTTTCTTTAATAGAATCTGAATCACACACCTGAAACAAGCATGTGGTTAGTGTAGTGGGAATGTCTTGTAGTGTCCTGTAGTTAGAGCACATGATCTGCATACTAGGTGTAAAGATACCCATACACTGGCAGGGTGACTTACACTTACAACGCTAAATAGCGTTATAAGTGTTAAAAAATGCAGGGGGGCTAGTGTTAGGCAGCGGGGTCGGAGGGGGAGAGTGTTAGGCAGCGGGACACTGGTGTTAGGCAGCGGGACACTGGTGTTAGGCAGCGGGACACTGGAGAGAGTAGGATTAGGTGGCGGGAGGATGTGTGCATAGGCATACATTACCTTGTCCCGGCCGGCGATCGCTCCTTCACTTCTTCAGTTAGTTTACTGCAGTCCTGCATCCAGCCAATCCCCATGCGGGCACTGAAGCAGTAACCAGAATGAAACAGGACTGATGGGAGGAAATCAATCAGACACCGACACAGTAATTTAGCAAAAGAAAATTAGTTTTATTAATACAAAAACAAACAATGAAGTTGGTAAATGTAAATGGAATCTCAACCAATGAAAAATACC
This sequence comes from Hyperolius riggenbachi, assembly GCF_040937935.1. Lineage (NCBI taxonomy): Eukaryota > Metazoa > Chordata > Amphibia > Anura > Hyperoliidae > Hyperolius > Hyperolius riggenbachi. The sequence goes on along the minus strand of NC_090651.1, from coordinate 149,680,264 downwards.
AGAGTGTTTACAACACCATTCAGTTAGACACCTGGGGCCATATGCAATTCACTTTTTCACCTGAGTTTTCTCCTAGGAGATAAGTTTTCATCTTTGATTTAAAATAACTTTCCAGCACTTTTCAACTGAAAAATACCAAAAAGTGGGTGAAAAAGTACTATCAAAATTAGTTTGAGTATCTTCTTGCTTTCTGGTAGCTTAAAAGGCATTTTATTGACAAATTTAAAATTATCACCTAGGAGAACACTCAGGTGAAATAGTGAATTGCATATGGGCCTTGGTTCTTTATAATAGGCAACTCTGGCTGTCCCAGGAAGAGATCCCCAACTCAATCATCCCAACACACCGGCACCTTTTCGGTAAGTATCTATAACTGGACAATTCTATAGTATATACATATAGATATATATATGACCTAGATTACCCTCTAATCAAATATTATTACTTGCTGTGACTATATATTTTAAGCCTCACTACAGAGAGTCAATTTCCTAGAAAACATTCACGGAAACCCCATCTGACACTTTAATTTTGGAACCCTAATATTTTCTTTGCTGATCAGCAAAACTCTATAATGGTCCACCTCCCTAGTGACTAAAGTATATTCCCATATTAACCTAGTGGGGTGTTTCCCCTTTTAATTCATACTTGGCCACTGACAAAGGTCCGAACGTGGCGTAAATAGACTCCTCAAATAAATAACTGGTTAGGTGTTTTCACAGATTAGCCAATTAATAGATTAATGAATTCATATATTAGACAAGAAAAAAATATTAATAAATATCCACAAATTAATAAATTAGTGTATTAATAAATAAATAGTGTAATTAATAAATTAGGAAGTTGCTAAAGTAAGAAATAGAAAGAATTACGGTTATAAATAGATAAATTAGTTAATAGATAGAATAGGAAAAAGTTAATAAATAAATAAATTATCTCTGTCTTCCTTTTAAAATAATTAACAGTTATGTTTTCATTTTTCTTTAGGTGAATTCTTCCAACCAAAATCCCTGAGGATGAGGAAGACAAGAAAAAAAAACAAAAAACAAAAAATTGGCAAAAATGAAAAATGAGTTCGACTGGTGAGCAAAATAAAAACAAAAATAGTTTATTTTCTAAACAACAAAGAAAAACTTCCTTGGTTCACTCATGAATTTTCCTCTTTCACAGGGTGATCCAGATACCACCAGCACAGTCTTTCAAAAGGTAATTAACCAATAACTTCCATTTAAACTGGTAATTCCCTTGTATTAATCTTCTTCTTTTCTTTCAGGCTTCTGGAGCATCTGCAGCACCAACCGAACTCTAGGTAAGCATCCTTTCCTCCCAAAACAACTCCCGGCCTCTAATAAATAAGCAGTTCATGTCTTAATCATATCTTAATATCTGTATAAATTAGGCGGCAGAGGCCTTACAGTATATATGAATATCAGGACACAGCATTCAGGGTATTATCTCTCAAGTGACCATACAGGATGGCTTTAGCAGGCGGTAAGTACAGTCCATATGCTTAAAGGGAACCTGTACTAAGTAAAATTATTTTAAATAAACATATGAGGTAACTTCAAAGGAACATTACATAGTTAGCTTACCATCAGTTCCTTTCAGAAGCACACCATTTTCTTCTGACAATGATCCCTTCCAGTTCTGACAACATTTTGTCAGACTCCTCACACAGCGCAACAAGCTGCTTTTCACCAATGATGACCTCTTCACCTCGTTCGCTCTCCTTTTGCTTCTCCTCCTACTCTGACAGCATGCTGTAAGTGTAAACATACAGTACACACATGCTGCTCCTCTAATCTCTGCGCCTGATGCAAATGTTTCACCTTGCTTCATGAGAGAGCTGGCCCTGACAGTGATAGAGCAGCAACTCAGTAAAGTTGCGTACTCACTGCCCAATGGCTCCTGCGACGTCCTCTTGATGACAGTCGTCAGAGACACCGTCTCCTGTCGGCGGGTTAAAGCACGAGTTCACGCGATGTACACGGTGGCGCGAGCAAGACTTCAGCAATCATGGTACTTTACGCAGGGTCGCCAGGGATCTTAAAGATCCGATCCGTCGTGTCGATCCGTCGTCATCGGCGTGACGCTAGGTGACATTTGCAATTGTGCGCTAGAGATGGCGTGAACGGTTCGCGGGCGAACTTCCGTGGTTCGCGATCGCAGAGAACCGCAAACTTTTTCGGAGTTCGGTCCGCCCCGATACTACATCAACTTTGACCCTCTACAGCACATCACAGTCAGCAGGCACATTGTAGCCAATCAGGCTACACTCCCTCCTGGAGCCCCACCCCCCCTTATAAAAGGCAGGCAGTGTCAGGCATTGGACTCACTCGTGGTGCCTGCTGTAATTAGAGAAGGGAGAGCTGCTGCAGAGAGAGCTATAGGGAAAGCTTAGTTAGCCTTTTGTAGACTTGTTAGCTTGCTCCTTGCTGATTCTTATTGCTAAAAACGCACCCCTCAACAGCTCTTTTGAGAGCTAATCTTGTTCTTGTAATCTTTTTTTTTTTGTGTGTGGCCCAATTGCATTATATACAACCCTGTCAGTCAGTCGCAGTTGGCCTTTGGCCCCTTGGTGGTAATTCCTATTGTACCACTGCCAGGCCCAGCACATTCAGTGACTACCTGTGTGTGTGAAAGGCAGCTGCACATTTGTAATCCCAATCACTGCACCTGTTCACTGTTCAGTGCACCTACCTACCTACCTACGTAAGCGCACGCATTGTTAATACCACCAGTCATTACACCTGTCCACGGTACCTGTGTGTGTGTGTGACAGCTGCACATTTTTAATCCCAATTTCTGCACCTGTTCACTGTTCAGTGCACCTATCTTCCTACCTACCTACGTGAGCGCACGCATTGTTAATACCACCAGTCATTGCACCTGTTCACGGTACCTGTGTGTGTGTGTGTGTGTGTGTGTGTGTGTGTATGTGTGTGTGTGAGAGAGCTGCACATTTGTAAACCCAATCACTGCACCTGTTCACTGTTCAGTGCACCTACCGACCTACCTACCTACCAACATGAGGGCACGCATTGTTAATACCACCAGTCATTGCACCTGTCCACAGTACCTGTGTGTGTGTGTGCGTGACAGCTGCACATTTGTAATCCCAATCACTGCACCTGTTCACTGTTCAGTGCACCTACCTACCTACCTACCTATGTGAGCACACGCATTGTTAATACCACCAGTCATTGCACCTGTTTACGGTACCTGTGTGTGTGTGTGACAGCTGCACAATTGTAATCCCAATCACTGCATCTGTTCACTGTTCAGTGCACTTACCTACCTACGTGAGTGCACGCATTGTTAATACCACCAGTCATTGCACCTGTTTACGGTACCTGTGTGTGTGCGTGACAGCTGCACCTTTGTAATCCCAATCACTGCACCTGTTCACTGTTCAGTGCACCTACCTACCTACGTGAGCGCATGCATTGTTAATACCACCAGTCATTGCATCTGTTCATGGTACCTGTGTGTGTGACAGCTGCACATTTGTAATCCCAATCACTGCACACTGCACCATATGGACAAAACAACAGGCAGAGGCAGACCCAGAGGCAGGCCACTTGGCAGGCCTGTTCGAGGTCGTGCTGACGTGATTTCATGCGGCCCTAGACCAAAGTACAGTGCTCAGAAGAAGGCACGTGCCATCAACTCCCAAAATTGTCAGGACGTGGTTGACTATTTAACACAGAACACCTCATCTTCCACAGCCACCAGCGCTACTCCAAGTACCACATCCGCTACATTTGACACTTTGCAGGAATTATTTGGTGGGGAAATCACTGATTCACAGCCATTATTGTTACAACAAGATTAAGGCGCTAAGCAAGTTACACCACCTCATATGTCTGAGTTAGGCGACACTATGGACGTAACGTGTGAGGAGGAGGAGGATGAAGTACCTGCTGTTGGTGCAGTTTTGGAGGTGTTTGATACAAGCGAAGCTGGGGAGGATGATTATGATGATACAGATGCCACATGGGTTACCAATAGAGGAGATGAACAGGGGAACAGTTCAGAGGGGGAGTCAGAGAGGAGTAGGAGGAGACGAGTTGATGAAAGAAGCAGGGGGAGCTCATCATCAGAAACAGCTGGCGGCAGTGTCCGGCATCATGTATCCCCAACAGCCAGCCAACATGCCCTTCAATATCAGCTGCTGACGCTATCATAGTGCCCACACCCCAGGGTGGCTCAGCGGTGAGGACATTTTTTAATGTGTATGCCAAAGATCAGAGCAATGCCATCTGTACTCTCTACCACCAAAAACTGAGCCGTGGAAAGGCCAACACCTACGCAGGGACAACTGCCTTACGAAGGCACATGCAAAAAAGGCACAAACTGCAATGGGAAGACCACCTGAGCAAAAGCAGCACACAAAAGCAAAGCCACTCTCCTTCTCCTCTTCCTCCTTCAGGTGCATCATCCTCAGCCACTTTCTCCCTTGCACCTTCACAATCACAGCCAACCTCCTCCACTCTACCTCTCACCTTGAACGGCTCCTGCTCCTCTGCCCACAGCAGCAGCCAGGTGTCCGTGAGGGAAATCTTTGAGCAGAAGAAGTCAATGTCTGCCTGTCACCCCTTGCCCGGCGTCTGACAGCTGGCTTGGCGGAACTGTTATCCCACCAGCTGTTACCATACCAACTGGTGGACTTTGAGGCCTTCTGTAAAATTATTTCTCAAAAACGGTGATACCCAAACTGTAGCGGGAAGTAGAAAGGCAAGTGGTGTAATCTCTGGCACACAGCGTTGGGTCAAGGGTCTATATGACCACGGATGCCTGGTCTGCCAAGCACGGTCAGGGCAGGTACATTACTTACACAGCCCATTGGGTCAACCTGGTGACAGATTGCAAGTAGGGAGTGCGTGGCTGTGCAGCGGACCAACTTGTGACACCTCCACGGCTTGCAGGCAGGCCAACTGCTACCTCCTCTCCTTTTCCTCCTACTCCTCTTGCTACATCCTATTTGCTGTCGTCGTCCTCCTCCTCCTCCTTCACTGAGTGGCAGCACAACTCTACTGGTGCTGTGAACTCCTCTCCAGCTACACAGCCCCAGCTCCCCAGAGCCTACACTGCATGGGAGATACGACGGTGTCACGCCATTTTAGACATGTCTTGCCTCAAAGCGGAGAGTCACACTGGAGCAGCTCTCCTGGCTGCTCTTAACAAAGAGGTGGAGCAATGGCTGACCCCGCACCAGCTGGAGATCAGCAACGTGGTGTGTGACAACGGCAGAAATCTCCTTTCCGCGTTGAATTTGGGAAAGCTGACACATGTACCCTGCATGGCACATGTGCTGAATCTGGTCGTGCAAAGATTTGGCTCAAAGTACCCAGGCTTAGAGGACGTCCTGAAGCAGGCCAGGAAGTTGTGTGTGCATTTCAGGCGCTCTTACACGGCCATGGCACGGTTTGTGGACATTCAGCGGAGAAACAACTTGCCGGTGAGAAGCCTGATTTGCGATAGCCCGACTCGCTGGAATTCCACCCTGCTCATGTTCTCTCGCCTGCTAGACCAGGAGAAAGCCTTCACCAAGTACTTGTATAATTACAGTAGAAGGACACAATCTGGGAAGATGGGGATGTTGTGGCCCAACAACTGGACACTAATGCGAAATGCATGCAGGACCATGAAGCCGTTTGAGGAGGTGACCAACCTGGTGAGTCGCGCTGAAGGCACCATCAGCGACTTGATCCCCTACGCTTACTTCCTGGAGCGTGCCGTGCGCCGAGTGGTGGATGAAGCTGTGGAGGAGCGTGAACAGGAACAGTTACGGCAGGAGGAGTCGTGGGAGCGATTTTCATGCGAACCAGATTTTTTCTCGACACCTGTGGCAGCACAGAGGGCAGGGACGGATCTAGACCAAGTAGCACCTGGGGCAAGGTCAAGTTTTGGCGCCTAAAGGTCAGGTTTTGGCGCCTAAACTGCCATTCATTTTGCCGCCTTTTTAAGAATTCAACAAACTGCACCTGGGGCAAGAGACCCGCCTGCCCCCCCCCCCCCCCTAGATCCGTCCCTGACAGAGGGGGGGAGGAGGAGGAAGAAGGGAGAAGGTACGATAGTGTCACGCCATCTTCTTAGACATGTCTTGCCTCAAAGTGGAGAGTAACACTGGACCAGCTCTCTTGGCTGCTCTGCACAAACAGGTGGATCAGTGGCTGACCCCACACCAACTGGAGATTGGCAACATGGTGTTTGACAACGGCAACAATCTTATTTTGGCTTTGAATTTGGGAAAGTTGACACATGTACCCTACATGGCACATGTGCTCAATCTCGTAATCCAGAGATTTGTGTGTAAGTACCCAGGTATACAGGACGTCCTAAAGCAGGCCAGGAAGTTGTGTGGGCATTTCAGGCGGTCTTACACGGCCAAGACACGCTTGGCCCATATTCAGCGAAGAAACAACTTGCCGGTGAGGCACTTGATTTGCAATAGCCCGACTCGCTGGAATTCGACCCTCCTGATGTTCGACCGCCTGCTACAACAGGAGAAAGTCATCAAACAGTATCTCTACAACTACAGTCAAAGGACACAGTCTGGGGAGATGGGGATGTTCTGGCCGAAGTACTGGACACTCATGCAAAATGCCTGCAGGCTCATGCGGCCGTTTGAGGAGGTGACAAACATGGTGAGTCGCAGTGAAGGCGCCATCAGCGACTTGATCCCTTATGCCTTCTTCCTGGAGAGTGCCGTGCAAAAAGTGGTGGATCAAGCTGTGGATGAGCGTGAACAGGAACAGTTACAGGAGGAAGCGTTGTGGGATCAATTCCCTTCAGAGCCAGATGTTTCCTCAACACCTGCGGCAGCACAGAGGGGGGAGGAGGAGGAAGAGTCGTGTGGGGAAGAGGAGTCAGATGATGAGGAAGGTGTTTTTTTTTTTAGGAGGAGGAGACAGCAGAAGAACAACCGCAGCAGGTGTCACAGGGGGCTTGTGCTGCTCAACGCTCTCGTGGTATTTTTCGTGGCTGGGGGGAGGAGGAGAACTTACCTGACATCACTGAGGTAAAGCAAGAGGAGATGGATAGTACGTCTGGATCCAGTGATTTGTGCAGATGGCATCTTTCATGCTGTCCAGCCGGTTGAGGGACCCCCGTATAAAAAAACTCAAGGGGGATGAGCTGTACTGGGTGGCCACACTACTAGACCCTCGGTATAGGCACAAAGTGGCGGATATGTTACCAACTCACCTGAAGGCAGAAAGGCTGCACATGCAGAACAAGCTGGCAACTATGCTTTACAGTGTGTTTAAGGGTGATGTCACAGCACAACGGAAGAAAGGTACCACTGCCAGTAAACCTTCTCCTCCCAAGTCCACACAGGCAAGGACAGGACGCTCTAGTGATCTCATGGTGATGTCGGACATGCAGACATTCTTTAGTCCAATGCCTCGCCTTAGACCTTCCGGATCCACCCTCCACCAACGCCTCGCCCGGCAGGTAGCCGACTACCTGGCCTTAAGTGTGGAAGTAGACACTGTGAGCATGAACCCCTGGACTACTGGGTGCGCAGGCTTGACCTGTGGCTAGAGCTGTCACAATTTGCCATCCAACTTCTGTCTGGCCCTGCCTCAAGCGTCCTGTCAGAAAGGACCTTCAGCACAGCTGGAGACATTGTCACTGAGAAGAGAAGTCGCCTAGGTCACAAAAGTGTTCAGTACCTCACCTTTATCAAAATGAATGAGGCATGGATCCTGGAGGGTTACTGCCCGCCCGAAGACTGAGTCAGTCCCTACACACAGCATCTCTGCCTGCACGCCATGTGACTGGCTGCCTGCCCCAAGACTAAGTCGGTTCCCACACAGCATCTCTGCCTGCAGGCTTCTTGGCTGCCACCACCAACAGGGTCCACCAGGACTCCAGGCAGATTCCTGAATTTTTAAGGCAGCTGGTAGCAGCGGCCGATATAATAATTTTTCTGGTGCGTGTACATGCCTGCCTAATTTTTCTGGCTGCACTGCAGCTGCAACAACAAAACAAAAGGCATGTACATGTGTCAATTCCCCTTCGTGATCGTTACTTTGCCGCGGCGAAGGGGCTTCCGTATCACAATGAAGCAATGACCACCGGCTATATGAGTGTGTTGGGGTTGGGGGTCACACCTGACCCAAGAAAATAAATAATAAGGTCGTTGCTTCGTTGTGGACAGACCAAATTCGATCATCTGGACACTCAGTCACTGTTGTTCTGTCATTCAGCTACCTCAGCATGACTATATGGGCTTGAAAACCGTTATCGCCTGCAATCTGGCCATGGTGCGCACCAGTCCAGCACGGCAGTCACTACACAAACAGCTGTTTGCGGTGCGTTACACAATGAGTTTGGTGTGTCAGTGTGAAGCAGTACACTAATTACACTCCCTGATTGATGTATACACGTGCAAGATGTTTTAAGGCACTTTAGGCCTCCAATTTAGCAATAAAATGTGATTTCTGCCCTTAAAACGCTGATGTGCGTCAAATCCTGATTTTTTTCCGGGGAAGTTTGGTGTGTATCCCACTCCGCCATGCCACCTCCAGGTGTTAGACCCCTTGAAACATCTTTTCCATCACTTTTGTGGCCAGCATAAATGTTTCTAGTTTTCAAAGTTCACCTCCCCATTGAAGTCTATTGCGGTTCACGGAAGTTGGCATGTTTGTGAACTTTTGCGGAAGTTCGCGGTGTGCGAACCGAAAATTGGAGGTTCGGGCCATCTCTATCCGCGCCTGTACCCGGCCACCTCATGACGTTGTTTGACAATCACCAGTCGTTGGGAAAATGTCGGGAAAATCGCCAGGTGGGTACGAGGCTTAAGAGAGACTTGAAGCTGCGTAAAATGTAAAAGTCCATACCCACGGCAATATTTTTTTTTAGGGATTTTGGCTGACCATTGTTTTCTCACAATATTGCATAACCATCATTTAATGAAAATCCGGTAAATGATGGTTAAAGACAGCCAACATACCACGATGGTTGTTAGTTTTGACAGATCATATTGCAAATGATTGTTCAGATTTTCGTTAAAGTCAGTGGACTTTAACGAAAATGTTCACATTTGTTTAAACGATTGTTTGCTTCCCATAATTTGTTTTCTGTGATCTGCAATGCTGGTGATTCGTCTTTTGGTGGGTACTTAGCTTAAAGAGGAACTGTGACCAAGAATTTAAATTAATTTAAGAAGTCTTTAGCTTTTCTCCCATAGATCATCAGGGGGATAGTATAGCTGAAATTGTGGTGAAACCCTTCCTAGAGTGTGATGTCAGGGCGTAAGTCCTGACAGTTTCCTGTTTGTGAGCCTTGTTGCATTGTGGAAAATAAGCAACCAGCATCTCCCTCATATGCATATGTATATCTATAAAAAAAAAAAAACCTTTTAGCCTATTGCAATGTTAGTAGGTGGCAGTTGGTACTGTGTTGTTTTTTCATGCCTGACAGTAGTAAGGATGATTATGTGCAGGCCGCTTGTGGATCAAACAATATGAACAAATTGCATGGCGAATATCAATAATTTATTGATCTCTCTTCTATTTCTTAACTTTTCACTTTGCAATGTATTGATTTATTTTTTTTACCTTGTCGCTTAAGTTTCTCTTTAAGTCTATGCTTCTGCAAGTTGCTGCTGATGTGGCACAGTAAATTAGCAGCTGCATTGATTAACATTTGCAGCTGGAGGTCTGTAGATGTCTCAAGGCTACATTCTACCCATGTGTCATAGCTCTTATCATGCAAGCTGTGAATATGTGCAGCTTTGCTAGCAAACTATCAAAGGCAGCTAAAGAGGAAGTCAGATATGTGTTGGAATGTATTACTCCCACTTCGCCAGCCTCCTTCTGTATGTATCTCTCCTTAAGGGCCCCTCACAACTACCACATATGTCCAACAAGGCTATCAAAGCTTCTTTTATATGACCCAGTTATGAAAATGATGTTATTTGCTCAGGTGTAATTCCAAACAGGATGTTTCCTTTTTACATTTGAGAAGTGCAGCCCATGTATATTTAAACTTATGGGGAAGCATATGATCAGTCTGATTAGGTGAAAGATTTGTAAGGCCCTGCTTCGCTCTCACTGCAGCCAGGTCCTCCTTCCTCACCTGTCTACAAAGCTATAAAGAGTGTGTATGTCATGCTTGGTTCAAGAATTGTCAGTCAATGATATTTTAGGGCTCTTCGGTGTGCTGTGATCACAATTTTCATTTGTTTTTGAGTGCAAGGTTTCACCACAATTACAGTTGTGATCGGCGGGCGTGATTATGATTCCCGACATGTTATGTTTTTCAGGAAGTATTTATTATGGGAGACAGCATAGCAAATCCCATAGCACTGCTGCTTGATAGAGGGAGGAATTGACAGTATATCCCCATTGTATACTAGAGCTTGTCAATGAGATAGCAAATAATTCTGGCTTGCGTGTAAATTTCACACAAATTCTATGCAGCTTAAAGTCAGACCAATCAGAATACTGTCCTGTTGATTTTGATTGGTCCAAGTTCAAACTGTGTGCAATGGGCATTAAATTCACATACAAGCTAGAATTATTTGCATCTCATTGACCAGCCCTGTGTAGACACCTGTTCCAGTGGCAGCTGTCAAACATGGGATTCCTATGGCATTCCTGCATTTTGGGAAGATACCTTTTTTTCCCCCTCAGGAGAGAAGCAGCAGCCTGCTATATGTCACAGCTGCTTTACTAGAAAAATGTATTCAATGCCCCAAAATACACTACTTTCCATACAGTATGTGTATATAACATTTTTTTTTCTATATGACCAGCCAGTCAGGCCCCGTTCACACTGACAATCGCAAGTGATAAATGTAAAAAATCACTGTACATTTTTGTGATTTTTGAGTGATGGCGATTTGCTTTTTAAATACACTGCATTTGCAATCACTCTAAAATCATTAAAAAAATGCTGCATGTAGCGTGTGTACAGTGGCCGACGATTGATATTGCTTGAGCATCGGGAGTCGTTAAGGATCCATTCTTTAACGACCCCTGATGTATGAGCATTACCAATCGCAATGATATCTTCACTCCTCGGAAACTCATTAAAGCCACTCTGACGTCCACCGATCGTTTCCCCTCAGCCACCCTCCATAGCCATAGAACACTCCAACACATCGCTAGCATCAAGGGGAACTGAAGAGAGAGGTATATGGAGGCTGCCATGTTTATTTCCTTTTAAGCAATACCAGTTGCCTGGCAGTCCTGCTGATCCTCTGCCTCTAATACTATTAGCCATAGCCCCTGAACAAGCATGCAGCAGATCAGGTGTTGCAGACTTTAAAGTCAGATTGTAACGATTGTTGTCAGCAAGGACAGATTTTCTGATTATTGGTGATCTGCAGTATCACCAATAATACAGATGATATACCTGATTATATGGTGATCTGCAGAATCACCAATAATGCAAGTATAGCAAGACACAGGACAACCAGGTGTGAGATAAGTGTTTGGTGCAACAGTAAATATAGATAGAGATACCCACTTTCCCAGAGGAGCTGGTAACGAGGGGTATCTCTACAGAACACTGGAATCAGTACTCCAGCAGGCTGGAGACTCAGATGAAGTAGTGATCGGTTCACCCGAGGAGCGGATGATGTACAGTAGACAGAAGCTGCCTATCACCCGAGGAGCGGGTGATTCAGACTGTACTATAGCTGTCAACCTGAGGAGCAGGTGATTAAGACTGTACTGCAGCTATCAACCTGAGGAGCAGGTGATTAGGACTGTACTGCAGCTATCAACCTGAGGAGCAGGTGATTACTAAACTGAGAGTCCTTCACGAGCACTAAGCTCACTGGTGAGGGCAGGAGAGTCAGACAAGCAGGATCGGCAACAAACGGACAGATACGGTACAAAGACAGAAGACAGAATCAGAGTAAGGTACAAGCTAAATCGGCAACAAGATCAGATAGGCATAGACACAGAATCAATAGGCAGAAGAGTAGTCAAGGTAAGCAGAGGGTCATAAAAAATAATACAATTCAATCAGTACTTTAAGCTATCAACAGAATCTGGCTAAGTGTGGATCCCCAGGTCCTGCTGGTCCTAGCACACTTTGGGATCTGACTATATCATCCAGATACACTAGCACAAACTTTCCCAGAACTTCCCTAAAGACTTAATTGATCAACTCTTGGAAGACGGCAGGGGATAACAATTCTTTACTGTGATCTTATTTAACCCCCGATAGTCAATACAAGGTCGAAGCCCACCGTCCTTTTTCAGTACAAAAAAGAACCCAGCCCCTGCTGGTGACCGGGAAGGACGGATAAAACCCTTGGCCAAGTTTTCCTTATTCCTGCATCGCCAACTTCTCTGGCCCCGACAGATTATAAAGATGACCTCTAGGGGGCATACAACCCGATCTCAACTCTATGGGACAGTCGAAGCTCCGGTGTGGTGGCAGTTTCTCTGCTGATTTGGGACAAAACACGTCAGAAAATTCTGCACTGGCACCCCTTTCAGCTGAACTTTGGTGGCAACAAACAGCAACTTTCTCCAAACAATGATGATGACAATGGGCTGACCAGCTCTGTAGCTGACCTGAAGCCCAGTCGATCTGAGGGGAGTGTAGTTGCAACCAGGGCATACCGAGGATTATGGTAGAGGTTGTCATCTGCAGGACAAAAAACTGTAGTTTCTCCTTATATAGAACCCCTATTTCACACAACAACAAGGGAGTCCGGGAAAAAGGCTTTCTACACTGTAACGGAGAGTCATCTACCGCTGTGATCAGAATCTGACGGTCTAATGGGAGTAAGGGAATCCCCAATTTTTTGACAAAGTCATAATCTATAAAATTGGCTGCGGAACCTGAGTCTACGAATGCCTCTGTGGGCATGGCCCGACCCTCCCAGGTAATGGAGCAAGGGAGGAGCAAGCGGTTATTATTTAGAGGTACCAGCGGCTCGCCTAGGGCATTACCTCTGACTACACCTCGGCGGCAGCGTTTCCCGACTTTTTAGGACAATTCTGGACAATGTGACCCTTCTCAGCACAATATAGACAGAGTCTTTCTGACCTTCTGCGATTCTTTTCCACTTGCGTTAACCTAGAATGACCGACTTGCATCGGTTCGTCCTGTGGTGACGAGGGTGGAGGAGAGGCGTAGGAAATAGATCTTACAGCGTTGTTTCCACGGGTTAGTTTTTGATAGCGAAGACGGCGATCAACCCGCACTGCTAATGAAATTGCCTCGTCTAGGGATTTAGGCTCAGGATGCCCTAACCTCAGATCGGAAACTGCATCGGACAATCCTGACAGGAAACAGTCTAATAACGCATAAGTTCCCCATCTAGCTGATACAGCCCACCTCCTAAACTCTGCGGCATAAACATCCACCGGATTACGACCCTGCCTGAGAGTCTTTAATTTCCTCTCAGCCGTGATAGCAATATCCGGATCATCGTAAATAACGGCCATGGCTTTAAAAAACTCCTGAACTGAGGATATAGCCTCATGCTCTGCGTGCAGACTATATGCCCATGTTTGTGAATCTCCTGACAAAAGGGTCTTTATAAACGTTACCCTCTGGTTCTCAGATCCTGACAGATTAGGCCTCAACTCAAAATAGGATAGCACACGATTTCTAAAATTCTGAAAGTCAGATCTATGTCCAAAAAACTTTTCGGGTACGGACATGCGCTGGTCCATGACTGAAGGGGATTGCACTGCATCAGTAGTCATTTGAAGTATCTGAACTGTCCCAGACAGTTGAGTGATCTGAATCTGTTGGGTATTGATCACCCCGGCAAGATTGTTTACCGCGGTGGTCAGGGCTTCAACGTGACTATGCAGTGCATCCATAATGTTTGGTCTGCTGTTCTGTAACGATTGGTGTCAGCAAGGACAGATTTTCTGATTATTGGTGATCTGCAGTATCACCAATAATACAGATGCTACACCTGATTATATGGTGATCTGCAGAATCATCAATAATGCGAGTATAGCAAGACACAGGACAACCAGGTGTGAGATAAGTGTTTGGTGCAACAGTAAATATAGATAGAGATACCCACTTTTCCAGAGGAGCTGGTAACGAGGGGTATCTCTACAGAACACTGGAATCAGTACTCCAGCAGGCTGGAGACTCAGATGAAGTAGTGATCGGTTCACCCGAGGCGCGGATGATGCACAGTAGACAGAAGGTACCTATCACCCGAGGAGCGGGTGATTCAGACTGTACTATAGCTGTCAACCTGAGGAGCAGGTGATTAAGACTGTACTGCAGCTATCAACCTGAGGAGCAGGTGATTAAGACTGTACTGCAGCTATCAACCTGAGGAGCAGGTGATTAAGACTGTACTGCAGCCATCAACCTGAGGAGCAGGTGATTACTAAACTGAGAGTCCCTCACCAGCACTAAGCTCACTGGTGAGGGCAGGAGAGTCAGACAAGCAGGATCGGCAACACACGGACAGATACGGTACAGAGACAGAAGACAGAATCAGAGTAAGGTACAAGCTGAGTCGGCAACAAGATCAGATAGGCATAGACACAGAATCAATAGGCAGAAGTGTAGTCAAGGCAAGCAGAGGGTCATAACAAATAATACAATTCAATTAGTACTTTAAGCTATCAACAGAATCTGGCTAAGTGTGGATCCCCAGCTCCTGCTGGTTCTAGCACACTTTGTCTGCTGTTGCAAATGCTACGTATTAGCACTCAGACCTTAGTCAGATCCCAAAGAGCAACTGACAGGCAGGTCCTATATATACTAAGAGCGCTCCGCAGCGCCGCCCCAGTCACTTAGTCAATCTGGAACACTGACTGGCTGATGAGCTGACTCCCCTTCAACTTGCATAAAGGTCCTGTCGCCTGGCGCGCGTGCGCGTAGCCCTCAGTCTATGTGCAACCGAGGGAACAGGCAAAACTCCAACATGTAACTGCACAGTGGAGGCCGCCGGCTGAGACGCGGATACAGCCGCCATGCCGCTCACCACGGTGGCGGCCTCTCCGCTATCTATTACACAGATCTGACAAGACTAGCTGCATGCTTGTTTCTAATGTTATTCAGATACTACTGCAGAGAAATAGACCAGCAGGGCTGCCAGGCAACTGGTATTGATTAAAAGGAAATAAATCTGGCAGCGTCCGTATACCTCTTACTTCAGTTCCCCTTTCAAGGCTGTGGATAAGTCTGTATAGCATTATTTTCTGAACTGTCACTCGAGGGATCGTTTCCTGATCACAGATGGACAACCATTCTCACATGTGTGTGTTCTTGGCTTAGTAGCTATACTGACATTTAGTTAAAGAGGCACTGTAATGACATATAGTAAAATGCAGTAAATTATATAGGACACCAACTTTTACAGTAATTGTCCTGGTTCCAGCATCAGAAACACTCCCTATATCCACTGTATATAATGCTGTATATTAGTATGTAGCCCTACCCGGTGATGTACTTAGCCTAGGCTGTTTAGCTATGCAGAACTCACCCCCCCCCCTTTCCCCAGCCTCCTGGAAGAACTGGTATATTTTCTACTGGGTTTAGATCTCTCAATAAACAAACACTCCGCAGAGGTTACCTGGCTGGACTAAATATGTTGCCATCTATGATATATTTCAGAATGTAAAATAGGGAGAGGAAACATTTTACAATGGGCAAACACTGGCTAAATAATTTATAATTTAATATAGTAAAAATAAATAAATAATGTATTCATGAAATTATGTTCATTAATGTTTCTCTTTAACATCCTGATAGACGTTTGGTTTTTTTGCCAACCCGAGCAAATTGTTTGCCATTTATCTAGTTTCTTGTATATGCTGACAGTCATACATTCCATTTCACAGATGTCTCTCCCCCCACTATTAACCATTCATGGACTGACAGCACTGTTCCCCAACCCCAACATTTGGGGATTAGTAGCAGAGCTGCGCTTAGTGAACATCTTATTTCTCTCTTCCTTTATTTAACAACCTCCTCATATCTCCTCCGCACAAACATCTAGTCCAAAGGTAGTACCAGCCCAGGCAATGTCTGAGGTATTTTTATACATACATCTCCAAAATGCAGCAACACCTGCGTGTTCCCAGGAGATTTGCTATAAAGAAACTTCTCTTTTCTGTTCACATCTCCAGAATTCAATATTTTCCTTATTCAATCCTTTCATCTGTGCATCACATTTTGGTGTCAAATAACATCTGGATATGACTTTATATCACTTAAAAAGGCACCATAGTGTCATATACTGTAGAGTGCAGTAAATTAAACAGGAAACCCACTTTTATGTTAATTTTCCTGTTTTCATAATCAGAAACACCTCCTATATTTCCCCCCCCCCTCCCCCCCCACACACACACACCTACACTTCTGCCCCAGAGCATTCTGCAAGACCAAGTGTATTTTGAATTGGCTTCAGAACTCTCAGTAAATAAACCTTCCGCAGAGATTCACCCAACAGGACTAAAGATTTGAATTTCATAATAGAAATTAGGGAGAGAAAGGGTGAGAAAAGATTGTATTCATTTATAAATTTAAATAATTTATGGTTTGATATTGTAATAAAAATCAGCATTTTTATTAATTATGTTATTTTCGCTATAGTTGCTCTGTAATATTTTGGCAAATACTAACTTCACCTTCTTCTTTTTTTTTTTTTTTTTAGTCTCTCAGCATCTGCTAAGCAAATCATTTTCTCCCAGGATGCACAGCAAGATCCAGCAGCCAATGAGAATAGATCCCACCACAGGCAGATATAATTGAGGGCAGAGGGAGGGTTTTTTTTTTTCACGCCATCTTGCATTCTCTATGTGATAGCAGGTAGAGAGACAGATAGGGAAAGAAGTGTATGCGTGTTGTACCAAGGTAGAACTGCAATCTATAGGGTGTATTGTAGAAGTGTGTGTAGTTATATTACTTACACAAGCTTGTTAGCTATCCAAAATGTATCACCAGCTACTTAAAAAAACAATCAGGTATAAGATTTATTCAGTGCAAATTTACATAAGTTAAAACTGTGTGGACAGCAAGTTACTTGTAGTCCTCCAGAGTCCAGCTTGTTTGTTGCTACATGTACAGCACCTAGTACTGAGCAAAGAACTGTCAGCTACAGCATTTCTTCAGTGCTCTGTAACTTAAAGGAATACTGTAAAATGACAATGTACAAATAATGTCTAAGTAGCTGTGTAAACATTTTTTCATGTTAAATATCAGAGGCAAAAGCTTTAATTAACTGTGTGTAGGGTATAGCTCTATTGGGACAATTCATTCGCATAGGGGTATCTGTTTCAATGCACAGCCAGTGTTGTTTTTTGCATATCAGACTACAGAGTATTTTTCCCTGAAAGCCAAAACAAATATATGAAAAGCTGTGCAGTCACAGACAATTACACGTTTAAAACAAGTTACATTTCCTCTGCTCTCTTGCAAACGGCTCAGAAACATGCAGCTTCTTCTGAGTGCTCTCTGACACACAGTTACACAGAGTTATCTACACAGTGAGGGAAACTCCCCTCCCTTTATTAACTCTCCCATCAGAAATGAGCAGACAGTGCTGTCAGTTCAGAGTGAAAGGAATTTGTTACAGTAAACAAAAGAGATAAGCAAATTAAATGTATACATCATTATTTATCAGCACTTCAGCAACTCTCTCAAACTCAGGTTAAAGAACAAGCGACACCCATGCTAACCTAAAAATAAAAAACACATATATAAGTGGATAAATACTACTTCTACTTACATAACAGATGTATTGGGCTATCCATGTAATGATTCCTGCGAATTTTATAAAGGAAAAGCAGAAAATCCTCTTCTAGGCAGTGGCCATCTTGCCAAGCTAATGCTGGCATCATATCCTCCCTGACTCTTGTTTTCCCCCTCCCTTCTCTTGCTCATTGTGTATTCATTAGCTGCCCTCCTCCCAGAGTCTTCAGACATTCCGACTGAGGTGTATACTAACAACTGCACTGTCTATTTTTTTATTTACACATCCAATCACTGAGTCACCTCAGCCTTATCTTGTAAACACAAGTAATCAGAGGGTGTTTCTGATAAGCAGCTAGATAGGGAAATAAATGGAAGATGAGGAATATATTATAGATAAAAATAACTCCCAGCATTAAACTCTTTGGCACTGTTTGGCACTAGGGCCAGTGCTCCTAAAGTATGTGATAACTACAAACCATAACAGCAGAAAAAGTTTTGCAAGTTTTGAATGCAGGATTAGCATTTTTATCACTTAAAACACTCAGACCAGTTGCTGTTGAAATTTGATTTTTATGGTGACAATACCGCTTTAAAAAACACGTTAATCGATAGTATCCCTTTAAGTAGTAGTGTGTGATCCACTAGGTAGGTACTGTACTATTTCTGTAAAGTCACATTGTTCCTGAAAGTACGACCGAGGTGACATGTGACATAATGAGATGGACATGTGTATGTACAGTGCAAAGCACATAAATGACTATTGCTGTGTTCTTTTTTTTCCTTTTTATGTCTGAAAAAGTTAAAAATCAGGTATACAAGTGATAGTTTCTGTCTGGGTTGGGACCGGGTCGGACTACAGTGTGACACTCACGGATAAGTAATTACATCTATCAAACACTTTGCTGTCAGTAAATGGCTTCTGATAGCAGGAAAGAGATAAAAAGTGTCAATAGTTCATAGATTTGCGCTCTGGCATACTTCAGTAAATTCTGTATGGCATTGGTAATATCTACATATTGTCAGTATTCTCTACTTGTCTTTGGTAATATGTGCTTTACCTTGCATGGTTCTTTTTCATAAGAAATGGGGCGTAGCTTGGGAGTGTGGCCTGAGCTGGGGGTGGAGTTTAGGGCGCCAGAACCTCTGTGCCTATAGGCTCCCGAGTTGTAAATCCGGCCCTGGCAGTGCATGATGAAGCAGTTTCCAGTGGGAGGAGTGGTAAGCAGGAGAACACTGCTCTCATCCAAAAAAAATCTGGCACTTCATATCTCTTGGCGACACATTGGGAGGCTGTACACATGCCTCATTTGAAAACTCTAATCCTTTAGCATGTATGTACAAGGACAAGTCTGATGTAACATAATGGCAAATCTAGACATTATGAAAACCACTTCAAAAGCAAGAAATTCAGCTCAGAACTTTTTCCAGGGTCTTCAAAGTTCCCTCTATATAATATTCCCCTGACTGAAACCTGCCATCGTTCTGTTTCAAATATTACCTTTTTGGAAAAATCTCAACTAGCTTCTTCATATATCTCTGGGGTTGGTAGTTAAAGTGAATTTCCCCACCAAGAACCCAGACAGCAGTAAAATCCTAAAAGTTCTTTATACATTTTCCACATGAACCTAAAACAAACTGACCTGAGATGCTGCACTCCATCTTCAAAAGTTTGGGAGACACAGAAGAACTCTGGTGGCACTCTGTAGATTACAATTACTGTATTCACCATGATTTTATTCTTAACTACTTTTTCCACGGATACAGTATATCTACATCATCTATAACTTCATCTAAACCACGAGGATGAAGATATACTGTGGGTTGCAAAAGTATTTGGCCCCCTTGAAGTTTTCCACATTTTGTCATATTACTGCCACAAACATGCATCAATTTTATTGGAATTCCACATGAAAGACCAGCACAAAGTGGTGTACACATGAGAAGTGGAACGAAAATCATACATGATTCCAAACATTTTTTACAAATAAATAACTGCAAAGTGGTGTGTGCATAATTATTCAGCCCCCTTTGATCAGCGTGCAGGCAGTTGCCTATAGACATTGCCTGATGAGTGCTAATAACTAAATAGAGTGCACCTGTGTGTAATCTAATGTCAGTACAAATACAGCTGCTCTGTGAGGGCCTCAGAGGTTGTCTAAGAGAATATTGGGAGCAACAACACCGTGAAGTCCAAAGAACACACAAGACAGGTCAGGGATCAAGTTATTCAGAAATTTAAAGCAGGCTTAGGCTACAAAAAGATTTTCAAAGCCTTGAACATCCCACGGAGCACTGTTCAAGCGATCATTCAGAAATGGAAGGAGTATGGCACAACTGTAAACCTACCAAGACAAGGCCATCCACCTAAACTCACAGGCCGAACAAGGACAGCGCTGATCATAAATACAGTCAAGAGGCCCATGGTGACTCTGGACGACCTGAAGAGATCTACAGCTCAGGTGGGAGACTCTGTCCATAGAACAACTATTAACTAGCAAACTTGGAAGAAAAACTTTTGGAGTCTGCAAAAGACTTGAGACTGGGGCGGAGGTTCACCTTCCAGCAAGACAATGACCCTAGACATAAAGCCAGGGAAACAATGGAATGGTTTAAAACAAAACATATCTATGTGTTAGAATGGCCCAGTCAAAGTCCAGATCTAAATCCAATCGAGAATCTGTGGCAAGATCTGAAAACTGCTGTTCACAAACGCTGTCCATCTAATCTGACTGAGCTAGAGCTGTTTTGCAAAGAAGAATGGGCAAGGATTTTAGTCTCTAGATGTGCAAAGCTGGTAGAGACATACCCTAAAAGACTGGCAGCTGTAATTGCAGCAAAAGGTGGTTCTACAAAGTATTGACTTAGGGGGCCAAATAATTACGCACACCCCACTTTGCAGTTATTTATTTGTAAAAAATGTTTGGAATGATGTATGATTTTCGATCCACTTCTCACATGTACACCACTTTGTATTGGTCTTCCACGTGGAATTCCAATAAAATTGATGCATGTTTGTGGCAGTAATGTGACAAAATGTGGAAAACTTCAAGGTGGCCGAATACTTTTACAACCCACTGTATGGTATCCCCCTTACAGCACAGCTGTGCACAATCAGGTGCTCTCCTGTGAACGCCCTGGGACTTTCAGCTGCATTACTTATTAGTAAAAGGGAACATTTTCCCTTTCAAACTGTTAGAGACCTTCCCATGGATGAATGATCACTGCAGTAGCCAACTGCAGTGATCGTTCATCTCTTCCCCTCCCTGTCCAGATCGTTAAAAAACTCAACTGCAAGGAGCCTTTGTCACCTTGCCTGGTTCCTGCGATCATCCTGCAGCCGGACCCTCCCTTTACCACTCTGCACTCAACCCTGTGATGCCGAATATCTGGGTCCTGGCTTGATGACGTCATCAAGCCTGGACCCAGATGTTCGGCATCACAGGGCTGAGTGCAGAGCAGTGAACAGAGGCTCCGATTGCAGGATGATTGCAGCAACCAGGCAAGGTGAGGCTCCTTGCAGGGGCATATTTTAGCAATCTGGGCACAGAGGGGCCTGCATGGTGATGGGGGGGGGACATCTGGCTTTACATACTGGGGGGTGAGGGGACATGGGGGAGTGGAACGTCACTGGGGGATAGCTGTTAAACTGGGGGGGTCCAAGAATGGGGGCTCATCCTGGGGACTATGGAGTAGTCCTGGGGGCAAATCTGGTTTTAATAAGAAAGAGCTAATACTGGGGACACATCTGGCTATAATGAGGGTCATTAATCTTAGGGGAGCATCTGTCTATCTATACTGGGGGGTGGCAAATACAGCTGACACATCTGGCTATTCTGGTGGGTTGATATTGGGACCACATCTGGCTATACTGGGGGGACTGATACTGGGGACACATCTGGCTATCTATACTTGGGGAACGCTATACTGGTGGCATGGTTTTTTATCTACTGTAGCACATTTATTTTTAAACTGGAATTGGTAAAAAATTAGAAATAATGCAGTCTCTCAATTTTTTTTCCTCTTTTTCCCATTAAAATGCATAGAAAACAACATTTTTCTTGGGACAAAATATCCCCCAATGAAAGTTTAGTTTGTCTTGATAAAAACAATATATACTGTAGATCATTTAGGTGTTGTGAGCAGGGCTAAAGTTATTGCTGATTAACCACTTCGGAATCCCAACGGAATACCAACAAATCGCCGCACATGCCCGTCGCAAGCAACTGCCGTCACTGCCGCAAGTCGGGATCCAGGGCCACCCACTCTGGCATCTCTATGACGGCAGAATTCCTGTAAGTCGGTTAGGAGCCGTTTTCATTGGCTCCTGACCCTGTCTTCAATGTAAGCCAATGGGAGCGACTTACATTGAAAGACAGGGCTAGGAGCCAATGAAATCGGCTCCTGAACCGCTCACATGGCTCTGTCATCATAGAGACAGGCAGAACCAGTGAGCTATGGCGACAAACGGCGGGGATTAAGTGGCAAGATCGGCGGGAGCGACGGAAACGGCAGATGCATGCAGCGGCGGCTGATTGAAATCTACACCTTGCCAGCCAGGTGACCACCAAAACAGGGCGTAGATTTAAATTTAGCTGGGTCCTTAAGTAGTTAAATAGGGACATAGCTAACACGTCAAAACTGCTCTGGCCCATAAGGGGAAAACAAGGTCTGGGTGCAAATTGGTTAATTACTAGTAAACTGCTTCAGATGGGATTGGAGACGTTATTTTTTTTAGGACTTCTGGTTAAATGTCTTTAGCATTCTCTCCTTCAGTAATAGAATCCACAGTGTTAAGTTGTGAACACAAGGCTGCAAACTCCAGGAGCAATTTACCATGCCTGCAGCTCACAAAAGGAAAAAGAAGGGATGAGCAGACAGTAACGTTCCTGAATATATATGGGTCAAAGCTTCTCTTTGCTCTTACAAGTCTCAACAAATAACCTCACAAAGCCTTCAGTCAAACAGGTGTCAATAAACCTTGGGCCTCCTTTCCACTCACAGCCTTGCTGCAGTTGCAAAACGACTGCAATCTCTGGAAAAGACTGCAGTTAATATTGTTTCCTGAGCCGTAAATCACCAGTCAGACAATTACTGTGACTATTTTACTGAGAAGGGAAGCAGGTTTATATAGGGAAACGCTTTTACTACACAGAAAACTGTAATGAAGTTACTAAACGGCGGCTGTAGAAAATACATCTGCTTTTATGTTAGATACTTAGGCCTGAGACCCACTAGCGATAGCAAATTGCAAATGCTAAGCGTTTGCAACTTGTTAATCATCTTCAATGTGATTTTCGTTGCCATTTGAAGAAATGCGATTATTGTCCTGCTGATGGGCCTGTACACACTAAAAATCGTCAATGGCAAACGCACTGCGATTGTGTTCTTTAATCTAAATTCTACTTTCCATTTTTGTGCATTTGTGATGCATTTGCGATTTTGCTGAGGCTATCTTTTCCTGGTTTCCTTATTGTTCACCTAAAAAACACAACAAAAATTGCATGCACTGCGTTCTTCCTGCGTTTAAAAAACGCTGTAGGCACGGTGATTTTCTAAAATCGCATCGCACCACTGTGTAGAGCACCTCATGATTTGCTTTATTTTCATGAAAGCTTTGCAATTGAAAAACCTAGCCAGTGTGTACAGGTCCTTACCTTCAATCGCAATCACTTTGAAAATGATGCAGGTAGTGTTTTAGGGATTTCGTGTAATCACCCTCATAAGGTTCCACTGTCCTGGCACTTTGCAAATCACCAGCGATTATCGCATGCTAGTGGGTTCCGGCCCTTGGTAAAGAGCTGTCCAGTCCACTCCTGCCAGAGTTTAACCTGTATTCCCCCCAGACAGACACAAATTCAACTGTGATTTTTGCAAGTGGGATTTCTACATTGAGAAAATTCCTTCAGTCATTCTTCAACACATAGAGAAAAAAAAAAAACTCAAATAGGAGGATCCCCTGAGGCACAGAGTTTTTAACTTCACCAATCCTGCTGGCCTGATGTCTGCATCTGCAGCCAATGTTCTAGCATAGAGTGTGTCATGTGCTAAAATCCACCCCTCCTTTCCCTCTGCTGCCTTTTCAGAAGACAGAAAAAAAAAATCTCCAGTTCATGTAAGGTCTACAGCTCTGAGAGATGCACAGTCTCCGTCTCCTGCAGACCTTGGTGTTTTCATCTGCCTCTCTATGTCTGAAAAACAGGAATGTCTGTGCCATGCTACCTGGATGGAAGCCCTGCCACCTCCTGTAAGTGCACCCTTTATTATATACCTTATATCAGTAACAGGAAAGCGATAAAGGCTAGATTTATTGGCTTATTAGAATCTGATCTCAGGTTAAGCGCAGTTAGCTAAAAACACACCATTGTGCCAACTCATCTTATGTACAAGAGGACAATGTCAATGAATCCGTATGGAATGATTAGCGTATTAACCTCTTAGCTGCCAAGCTGACCTGTTATACATTAAAGAAAATAAACTCTCACCAGCATAATCAAAAAGCTTCATTTTTCATATATGATGATGTGATGTGAATATACTGGGGGTGCGTAAATGAGGAGTAGGAATATTGCTGAAGCTGTAATCAGTCAATGGATGAAATTACTCACTGGTGTTGCCTTTTTTTTCCATATGCTTGCTTAGAATGACAAAGAGTATTTCTGTCTGATCTGCTATATCTGCATGTCTTCATGTTTAGCTTAATCACTTCCATGAGGTTTGTTGAAACGTGAATAATCTGTTGTGTCTCCTGGTCTCTCTGTTCACGTAAAATACTTTCCACATTTTTTACAGCCAAACAGAATTGCTCATTTTCTACTCTGAGCTAAGCAGCAGCATAGCCGCTCACAGTGTACATTACAACAGCTCTTAATGAATGAAGTTGCAAATACACCAGTGGGCTGTGAGCGTAGCACAGGGCAGGACTGGGATCTGCCCTAGTGCTGGTCACACATGTGTACATTTCAATGCAATCTCCTTAAACTATTGACTTGAAAACAATCGCAACAGCATCTAAAATGATTGAATGCTTTAAAATAATCTGTTCAGTTTGATTCGATTTAATGCATCCCATTTGATAAAAAGATCCCAGTTGTTCATTAGTTCTTAATTTGTCAGTTTTATTTTTTCAGTATTTTTCCAAAGATAAGATCCTTTTCAGATGTGGATGTGAAATGCCACTGATCACAAATGAAATGTATGTGGTTATCATAAGAAGCACTATTGTCTAGACTCAGCTTGCAGTCCTGGGTCCCTGGTTTGAATCGCAGCCAGGGCACTATCTGCACGGAGTTTGTATGTTCTCCATGTGTCTGCATGTGTTTCCTCCGGGCACTCTGGTTTTCTCTCACATCTCAAAAACATACAGATAATTTTATTGGCTTCCCCTTAAATTTGCCCTAGACTAGGATACATACATTAGAGTGTAAGCCCCTCTGTTGGACAGTTTAATGTCAAGACAAAGATGTTGGTGCTATATAAATACTAAATAATAATAATAAAATGTTATTTTTATGTGGAAGACCTGAATCTGCATATCTAGAACCAGTTTTGTTACTAGTGCAGCAGTTATTATAGACACTAAGCGTATTACTAAAACTTTCTTTATATAAGATTTATGTACCTCCTTTCTTCTTGGTAAGTAACTGTTATTATAGGCCTCTGTTACAAGTCAGAACAGTTAAATTGTAATTTTTTTTACTTCAGAAATCTAATAGGTAGTAGTAATCGTATTAGTCAAGAAAACTTAAAAAGAAAAATGTCCCTACACCTAATGGGTACCTGAAGAGCAACTGGTGACAGTTTCTAGCTTTAATGACTGGGGCCAAGGTCAATGATGAGCTGAGCATAGGTGATTTTTAATAACTTTTTTTCAATATGAGGATTACACTGTTTTACATTATAAATGGAAATCACTTCCTCAGAGGTAAATGACTAAAAATAAACTTTACGACTGTTGCTTCCCTATAGCAATAACAAGGCATAAATAAGATAACCTCACTGGGGCATACGCCACATTACATATGTGGAGCAAACCTATTCAAAACATTATGAAATGCAGGGAGTGGCTATATTGAGCAATAGTTGAAATAATCATATAGAAAGAATGTATTATTAAAAGCAGACTTATTGCCTGCATGGTGTAGTATGTTCATATTGTGCTTTATGATGTCAAGCTTGCATGCAATGTGTATGTTGTGTAATTTCATATATAGTGTTCACATCATGCACTTGAAAACACACAGCTGTGTATATATATATATATATATATATATACATATTGCACACACCTCTACATCTGGGCTTGCGGACTAGAGAATATTGCTATATTACTGTTTATGCAGTGCCAGCAAGGGGAGAGGATACTTCCATCCATATAGTCTAGCTCCCTCCTCTTTTTCTTTGTCTGTTTAGTGTTACCGTCTGCCATCCCCCACCCCCCTTCCATCACCCAGAATGTTGGAGACACCTGAATGCCGACAGAGTGATCCGCAGAGGTTCAGACTGTCTGGAATTCAGCCATGCACCCAGACTTCATGTTCAGCCATAAAGCAGACAGCACTTTGTATACTGCTGGCTGTGAATCAGTTCAAGCTCATTACATGCGAAAATGAGTTGGCGATTTATTTGATTAATCTTAATAGATTTATATTTCCCAGATGTTTGAGTAACTGCAAGCATGTAATAGTTTTCAGACTGATGTGCATTTTCTGTGCCAGCCCATTGTGTCTGCTAAGCCAGCATCACTTGTTGTCAACTTTTGTTCTTTATGATGCTTTTGTGACTTTGTGATGCAGGTAGCTGTACGCAACGTCGCTAGGCTATTAACTTAAGAGACTTTCCAATATTCCTTTTCACTACTATAAACCACTATAAAAACATTATAACTAAGATATATATTTGTTCTTTATTGCATATTTAGTTGTAGTTTTGCCTTCCATAAAGAAGTCCCAAGAAATAAGATTCTAGCAGCTGCTAACTGGAAGCCTTTACTGTGTCAGGATGAATGCGCAATCCTTTCATCCCTTGTCTTTTGTAAGTTCCCCCCTTTATCGGATGATTACATCCACTGCGTTATAAAGAACCTCTGAAAATTATAGATGCTTGAGGATAGCACAACAAGTCAAACTAGAGCCAGATGACATTTTCTCAGTGCTGTGATCTCATTACCCTATGCCTGCTAGGTGGAATATAGAATCCAGACAGACAAGGAGAGGATTTTACAGAAGAGAATATCAATGATGAAAGAAGAAAGTACAGAGCTCCCAGTGTTCCAACAATGCATAACTGTTACCCGGAATGAGGCCTTCATGCTGCTGCTGACCTATTTTTTTTTATATGTTCAGTAGTTCCTCTCTTCCGAAATGTCATCAATATGCCGTTGTTTGCAAATAAGGCTAATGGTAGGACAGCAATGTGGCCAACAGGGCATCCAGACCAAAATCAGAACTGATATTTATTTTTTTAGAAACTTCCCCAAAACCTCAAAGTCTATACTATAGAGTTTCATATTAAATTGGAATTCTCAATATCAAATGCTTCTGACTATAATCTAAACAGCATGCTTGAATTTCTCACCCATTACTATAATATACAGTAAGTTAAGACTATACCATGAAATGCTGATATTACTCATTGCATACCTTTCCTAAACTATAAAGCTGTTCTTGTTTATCACCAATTGTGTAGAACAATGGTTCCCTGCAGTGCCAATGGAAAGCACTTGAATTATCATAACACATAAGTGTCTGGCTCAACATGTGTTGAGCTCTGTATTTATAGTTTTCTGTGGTAATTTTTGTTCGGTTTGTCCCTTGGGAATATATAGAGTTGAAATCAAAATTCCTTACTTTGAAGAACATCCAGTCGGGTAATATTTGTCCATAGAATCATTACTAAACAGTTGAGCATTCAATGTAAGAACCCAAGTTAACGGATTCTTTCCACACAAATGTACTAAGGATTTTTCATTAGTTTGCATATATGCTTTATGCTTGATGGCATTGGCTATCCGTACTGAGAGCAGATGATGAGTAAACCCATTCTGAGACGAGTGACCATCACCCAGAGCATTAGCAACCACTTACCGCTGCATTAAAGCTCTGAAAATTTTCATTCAATAGGCGGGAAAGTCTTTATCATAAGAATTGGCATAAAAATTAGGTCAACCTTTCTGAACGTGGCTTTTGATTTAGAGAAATGAAATTCAGGGTGACGTACTAGCCAGGAGAAATACACTCATGCCTTGTGGACTTGCCTGTCTTCATGGACACCTCAAGAAATATAAGACATTCTCTTAGCTTGTTTCTCCAATGACCATGATAAATAGTCCAGTAATCTGTCCAAACTGCATCACTAAGTTTCTCTTGTAAAACAATCTTCCAAAAATAATTCACGAAATAATATTTGCTTGTACCTCAAGTATATTTCAAATGAATCATGACGTCATTCAGTCACACAGAGAGCGGCCCCAGTTCTACCTGTCAGACAACAGAGCTCAATTTTATGCATCTAATGAAGCAGCTACTGTATATTCCTGCGTATAAGACTACTTTTTAACCCTTGAAAATCTTCTGAAAAGTTGGGGGTCGTCTTATACGCTGGGTGTCATTGATGCCAGGTGATACGCCCTATCCTGTTACCGCCTCTCAGATCTCCCTGCTGAGGGAGCGCAATCTATTCTTCCATACCGCTCTGATAAACAGGTAGATAAGGAGAGCTGACCAGTCTACTTAAGGAGAGTTGACCAATGCAACAAGTCAATTGACTATATACTGTTATATACTGGGTAACATATACAGTACAGCACCAGTATCTGTTCATACACAGCACCAGTATACGATTTTTTTATTTTTATTTTAATTCGGTGTGTGTTGGAAGAGGGGTAGTCTTATATGGCGAGTATATCCCAAACTCTATATTTTAACTGGAAAAGTTGGGGAGTCGTCTTATACACCCAGTCATCTTATACGCTGGAATATACGGTATTTGTCTTTCATAGGTCATAGAGAAAGAAATATCTCCTCACTAATGGAGCACTGCAGTGCAGACTAGCGTATGTCACCAAAAGGGTTATATATTGACAGTGCTACGGACTCACTACCATTGTCACCAATGTCTGAATGATCTGTATGTGCTACTGTAAGTACAATTTATTTGCAACATAGTTCATGTTTTTTGGGACTCCATTATCTCTCTTTTGATTTGGCTTAAAAAGTCTAAGCAAGGTAATCTTAGTCTGTCTCTGGATGACGTACAATCTAACAAACAGAGTTGGGATCCCCTATAGAAAATATGTTTTAAAAAAAAAAGCTGGATTTGTGAAATGATTTTACCACCAGATACAGCAAGAATAAAAATCTAGTGGTTATCTTAAATAATAGTTTTAATGGAGTCTCTTAGTGGAACCCAATAGTATTACTGATTATAGATTTTCAGGCAAATGCTAATCTGCCATTAAAGACCTGCATAGTGTACACATGCCCTATGATCAGATTGCTGTGAAGAAATAAGTGTAAAGGTGGCCATACACTTCTAGATTTGCAGCAGATTTGACCATCAGATAGATGTCTGTCAGATGCCTGTCAAGTCGACTCTGACAGGAATCTATCTGATGTGTGCCACACACTATGAACAGATTTTCAGTAGGTTTCATTCTGAAATCTATTGGAAATCGATCTAAATGCATTATTGGACCATTAGATCCAATGCAACTCTATAGGCCATCAATCTGCTGCCAGCAGTAGATCGACCTAGATTTTCCATCCTGTCAGATTGATCAAATTGATCGAAATCAATTGAAATTGGCCGCAAAACAATCAATGGATAGATTTGATAGAATCGATTTCCGGTCGATGGCTGAAATTGACCAGTGTGTGGGCCCCTTTACAACTAATTACTTCCTCACTTGACAAGCCCTCATACATAAGGCTCCTGACATGCTCAAGATTGGAAATACCCCACTTTGTGTCTACTCCTGTCATTCTTAGTTCTGTGCTGTGATTGGTTCCTTCCACACAGTACCTGACCGGAACTTGAGTTCACTTGTACAACACCTGAGTGGTAACCTCCCTGTGAAGTCCCAAGCCCCACCCTGCTCATAGAACTGATGCAAATCACTTCTGCTGAGTATGAGGAGAACACATTGCTGTGGAGGGCTACACTCACACTCCAGATGTTCAGGTGATTTGTAAAAACTCTTTAACTATTACTGTATGCTTGGAGAGGACATGGTATGTGAAGAAGTGTTCAGAAGAGTGGACTTGGAGTTCACATCAGACTAGAATACTCAATAAATATCAAGGTTTAAAATAGAAGTGTCTAGGGATGTAGGCTGTATGTACTGGCGGTCTTTCTATGCTAAGTTGTCTGGTTTAACTGCAGTATACCTTTTTCCACTTCTACTTTCACACTGTCTTGTTTGCCATCACTATAATCCAATTCTGGGAACCTATCCCTCAAGATGTCTTTTCCAATTCCATCCCTCGTATCTCTCTATGATGAGCTTGTTTTCTTGCTTAGCCAGAAATATGCATGCCAATTCCATTTCAATATTCAAACTTCAAGTCTGAAAATTAAGCTAACCTTCACAAACCTGGTTAGCATTAGTGTTATGTGTCTATGCCCAATTCAATTTTTGCCTTTCATTACTGTTTCCAACCAATCAAATTGTATTTTACTTTTCAAATGGTATTCATGTGTTACAGGCTAAATGTTTTACAAAATACAGTATAGATCCCTTTGCTGATGTTCATACAGTTGAGTAATAAGCATTGCTGAACATCTTGGTGTGGCCTTAATTACCATAACTGCATGGGGTTGTATGTCCAGATGTTTTTTGCAATGCCCCAGTGATGTTAGCAGGCACTATAGACTTCGGTGGGACAAGAAGCAGCAGACTTTGCTAACTGATGTGCATAATTTGACATCACTTACACAGTTGGACTTGAATTTAACAATTTATTATTAGGATTTAGAAAACAATTGTTAACAGGAAGTAAGAAAGAACTAAACTTTAAAGGATTTTGCAGTACAAAGTAGACTAACTAGATTGAATTTAGATTGAATTTCTGTTCTCTATAGCGCCACCTAAAGCCTGGAGGGAGCATTGATGCTTGGTGCAAACATGAAATTAAATAATTTGTCCCTGATGCTTGCAGGTGCAGACGAGGTGGGGGGCAGGTACTGGGGGTTGAATCTTGAAATATAAATTGGGGTTGAATCTTTAAGAATTTTGACTTTTATTTTCTAACTCATCGAGTAAATTAAAATTCTGGATATCTTCAGAACAGGAAGTGAGTGGAATGTACCTTAGTAGGAGGTATAGCCAACAATAAAACCTGACAGAGGTGCAAACTCTGCTTTGCTCTATTTAGAATGTTAATACAACGCAAAAATTATTTTTAAAAAAAACAACTTCCTGCAAAATGTCCAGTGTGGTATACAGCTACCCCGGACAGCCAATCAGATTACGGTTTTATCTGCTTTGTGCAGTCAGAATAATCAATGAATTTTATTTTATTATCCATCATTGTTTCCTTTATTAATGATAAAATGGTTAATTTTACCATGTACATACCATGTATTTGTTTAATGGTCACCATCATGGAATATAGCATACTGTGTATAACATAACATATGATTGTATTCACTCTCTATAGACTACTATACAGTAGTGTTGTATCGGTAGAATTTGTCTCAGTGAGAACACTGTATGGGTATATTATGCACATCTTAAGCTGGCTGGCCATACACTTATAGATTTTCCCCCAATGTTCCAAAGCAATCGATTCCTTTCTAAAAGCAATTGATTCAGAAGAAATTGATTCCTACCATCCATTGTGCATCAATTTTCAATAGATTCCAGCAGGAAATCTATTGAAAATCGATTGAACTGCTGAGTTACACTGTTCGATGCAGTGGAAAGCTATAGGCCATCGATCTGCCAATGCTCTTGCCCCGCCTCCTCTCTGCAAGGAATTGAATGAGAAAATTGATGAGTGTATGGGCACTTTAAGTCTCAAGGAACTGACAGCACAGGCCTGGGTAATTTGTGTATCTTATCCAGCTCCTTCCAAACGCCTTCATTTAATGGTTTTGTGAATTTTCATGTATAAACTTTTTCTCATATTTGAACTTTTCCTTTTAAATATTTGATATTAAAATGTTTGGCTGCAATTTATGTGGGTATTTAGATGGATGTATTAACATCTTTTGTTTTTTGTCTATAGGCATATGGTATTACCTTCATGGTAAACCTAGGGCAGCGTGTACACATCACAGATAGTATTTCTAAGAGCCATGTACCAAAATGATAGGCTGAGAGAAATGGAGAAATACCTGTTAAACAGAACAGGTACACTTTAAAGCTAAACTAGGGCACTGGAACCAAAGGTTCTTCAAATTAGTGCTTAACCTCCTGAGCGATAATCCCGAGCTGAGCTCGGGGTATGTCGCGCAGGAGGATTTCTCAGGCCCCGCTGGGCCGATTTGCATAATTTTTTTTTTGTTACACGCAGCTAGCACTTTGCTAGCTGCGTGTAACTTCCGATCGCCGCCGCTCGCCGCCGATCCGCCGCTACCCGCCGTTCCGCGCAGCCCCCCCCCCTCCCCAACCCCTTGCGCAGCCTGGCCAATCAGTGCCAGGCAGCGCT
Organism: Hyperolius riggenbachi; assembly: GCF_040937935.1. Taxonomy (NCBI): domain Eukaryota; kingdom Metazoa; phylum Chordata; class Amphibia; order Anura; family Hyperoliidae; genus Hyperolius; species Hyperolius riggenbachi. Next base: position 149,647,961 of record NC_090651.1, on the reverse strand, counting down.
GAGGGGTGGATCGGAACTCCCTATGACGTCACGACGTCCATGACGTCGGTGACGTCATCCCGCCCCGTCGCCATGGCGACCAGGGAAGCCCAGCAGGAAATCCCGTTCTGAACGGGATTTCCTGCTTACTCTGATCGCCGAAGGCGATCGGAGTGGGTGGGGGGATGCCGCTGCGCTGCGGCTATCATGTAGCGAGCCCTGGGCTCGCTACATGATTTAAAAAATAAAAAAAATTAAAAAATAGTGCTGCGCCACCTCTTGGGCGATATAATTGTATCGCCCAGAGGGTTAAGATAAAAATAGCTCTGCTGTTTGTGGATTTTTGTACAATTTTAACCCAGTTGAGTCTCTTGAAGTATATCCTTAAAAGGGTAGTTCCTCTTTTGTTGGGTAATAACTCAGTTTGGCTCTATATATGGCAAGGATTGTGGGTAACATTGTTTTAGCTTAATTACTTTGGGCATATACAATCTGTCCATTTTGTAGCATATCAGTCAATACTCTATACTGGAAGAAAGCAAAGATTGCCAATAAGAGGCAAACGATCACAACCTGCATGCAAATATTATTCAAAATATATACAGCTTGGAATGGGGCCAATCAAATTCGCCATGCAGTGTCCAATTTTACAATTTGTGTTAAAGCAAATCTGAAGTGAAAATAAACTTATGAGATAATGAATTGTATGTGTAGACATGGAGAGAGAGGACAGAGCCAGCACTGCAGTTAGGGTTCTTTAATTGGTAAAAGTTAAGCACTCACAGTTGTATGGTAGCCAGGTGTCAGAGCAGGTTGAGTGGGCGCCAGGTCTGAGGTTCCCTGCGGACGACCGTTTCGCGCTGCACGCGCTTGTTCACCGCTGTGGGAAGGTTGGGGGCGGGCTGCCTCAACGCGGGTTACATACCCGCGCCACGGCGGCACTTCCGCCTTCATCTGCTAGCCACGCCCCCATTACTGTGTCATGCCATGACGCTCACTCGTCCTGCGGACAGGACGGAAAGCGTCCATGTTCCCCAGCAACAGAGTGTACGCCCACAGGCACGCCCAGCCGCGTCACCCGGTGTCCAGCCAACCAGTCCCGGGATGCGCATAGATGGCTGCCGTTGGTAAACAACAGAACATGTGCGCGTAGTGTAAAGTGCGTACTGTATTAGAGGCACATATATGAACAAAGTGGCGCGAGGCTGGAAAGGCACGGGCAGCGGAGACAGGGGCAGGAGCGCCTGCAAGCGCAACACGGAGTGTCTGGGTGAGAGAGCATAACATAAAAACAAATACCAAAAGGTATATGTACAGTAAGGAACAGGCCCTTAAAGAGAGGAGAGAGAGAGGCGAAAAGGGAGGCAGAGCAGTATAGCAAACCGCTAACCAATCGTTGAGGGAGGAAGAACGTGCAAAGAGGGAAGGGAAAGAAAAGGGGAGAAGAGGAAGGAGCCAGCAAAATATGGTAGAGGGCAGAACCAAGGGACAGGATTCCGCAGGTGTATCGAAGTCAGGGCACAAGTGGAGATCAGAGACAAGAATTCATTTTAAGTCATTTCTCCAGGAAGCACGCCAACTCATTTTTATCGTTCAGTCCAAGAGGGCCAAGGGCATTGGTTTGTATAATCCACCGAGCTTCATGTTGTAGTAGGGTTCGCTCCCTGTCCCCTCCTCGGTGTGTAAAGGATATACTTTCTAGGGCAAAGAACCTGAGGCAATGGGCGTTCCTCCCATGGTACTGGGCCATATGAGTTACTAATCTAGTAGATTTGTCCTTGGATTTGAGTGAACGGAAATGTTCCTTTATCCTTGTCTGCATTTCCCGAGTGGTTTGGCCGATATAGTATCTATTGCAGGGGCACAACAGGCAATACACTACAAATTTGGTCCTACATGACAGAACATCTTTAATTTTTATCGGGGTCCCTCCTAACATCGGTATTTCATGTTTCAGGATTTGATCACAAATGCCACACGTCCCACAACGATAATTGCCTGGCCGTTTAAGGGTGTTCAGCCAATTACTCGAGTTGGGTTTCCTGTACTCACTGCTGGTCAGCATATCGCCCAAAGTGGGGGCCTTTCTGAACGTTACCAGAGGGGGTGCGCTGGTTACCCCTGTCAAGTACGGATCTCCCTGTAGGACGTGCCAGTTTTTACAAATAATTCCTTTGATAGTTGTTGCCATTGGTGAATAATCAAAGGCAAACACTTGTCTGGTGTTGGTGTTAGGACCCTCTTTTTGTGCAGAGTGTTGGCGTCGTCTCCTGATCAAGTCACTTCTGGGTTTAGAGAGGGCCCTATTGCTCGCCTCTTCCAACAATTTCGGGTCATAGCCTCTGTGCTGTAGACGTGCCTTGAGCTCCTCTGCCTGTTTCAGATATTGGGAGACTTCACTGTTGTTTCTGCGGAGACGCAAAAATTGTCCGTAGGGTATAGACTTCATCACCCAGGGGGGATGAAAGCTCTTTCTGTGCAGAATTGAGTTGGTAGCTGTGCTTTTTCGATAGCCTCTAGTTATCAATCTATCATTCTGAACCACAAGTTCCAGGTCAAGGAAGCTAATACGGCATGGATGTATTTCCGCCGTAAACTTCATGTTGATCTGGTTGTCGTTCAGATAGTCGACAAAGAGGGAGAAGTCCTGCTCAGTACTTGACCAGAACACCAGGACGTCGTCCACGTACCTCGACCATCTCCGCAGACACCCACGGTACGGATTGGCATCGCCATGCACGCAAATCTCCTCCCAGCGAGCCAGGAAGAGATTCGCGTATGTGCAAGCCACCGCCGTTCCCATGGCGGTGCCTGACACCTGCTTGTACCACTTCTCTCTAAATAGGAAGGAGTTGTGGGTAAGCACGAATCGCAGGCAGTCGCAGATGTAGTCGCAATGTCCATCCGAACGTGTACCACGCTTGAGGAATGACTCGACCGCCGCGATACCGTCCTCATGTGGTATCCTGCTGTACAGGCTGACCACATCAATCGTGGCCAGCCTGTCGCCCGCGCACCAGTCGAGGTCATCGATCCCGTCGAGTACGTCGATCGTGTCGGCGAGGTGCGACGGCACCATCGACAGCAGCGGCCTGAGGAGATGGTCGAGGTATTTTGACAGTCTCTCGGTAATCGACCCGATACCGGAGACGATCGGACGTCCCGGTGGTCTGGTCCTGGATTTGTGTATTTTTGGTAACATGTACCATACTGGAAATCTCGGGTGCTCCGGTAATAGCTGTTCCCCCATTTTCTTGGTTAGGAAACCTGCCTCTACCCCCCTGCGGAGTAGGGATCGCAGAGCAGATACATATCTCCACGTCGGATTACTGTCCAGTGGTTGGTATACTGTTACATCCAGGAGTTGGCTCATTGCCTCCTCTTCGTACTGTGTTCTAGTCATGAGAACAAGGTTACCCCCCTTATCTGCCTGCTTGAGGATCAAGTCTTCCCTTGCTCTCAGCCATTTCAAGGCAGAAAGTTCTCCTTGAGTGAGATTACTGGCCTCCTCTTGATAGACCAAAGATTTGGTTTCTTTCAGGACAATTCTGTAGAAGCTATCAATGCTAGAGCCTGGAGTGGTTGGGAAGGGTGCGATAGATCTACAGGGTCTAAAGGGCACATGGTCATCTGGTGGGGGGATAGGATCTATAATTGGGTTCTCATTTTCCTCTAATAGGTCCAATAAGGTCCTAAGAGTGCAGTCCTCAGCATTTGGGATATCCCTCTCACAACTGGGAGCAATGAAGCCCAGTGGGCCAATTCTCGTCTTGATGCTGTCCTGAAGGCTTTCTTTACGTGTGAAAAAGTGCCTGATGTTCAGCTGTCTCACTCCCTTATATAGATCAATCTCAAATTGGACAGGGTCAAACTTTCTGGTGAGTGAGAAGTTTAATCCTTTTTGTAGCAAACTCATGCAATCTTCCGTGACTTCAATACCCGCAATGTTGACTATTTCCACTCCTAGGGCATCCTTTATTCCTGTGTCCTCTGCCTCTTGCCCCTGCGTCTCGCCCTCCAGGAGCGACCATCCCTCCAGGAGACTTGTTTCTGGGGTCTTCCTGTGATGTTTCCGCCCTCCCCTACGCGGTCTGCGTCTAAAGGGACCGATACACATGACTGTGCGTTTTCTCCAAAGGTTTGTACGACCCCAGATGTGGATGGTTTGCTTGGTTTAGGTGTAGGCTTGATGGGCTTTTTCTTATTGCTGTCGTCACCACTGGTGTCGGAGGCAGAGTCGGTGGTCCAGTAACCCTTGGGCTTCCTGTTTTTGCGCGACTGCCCTATATTGCGTGTGGTGTTCCACGTAAAGATTTTTCCAGTCGCGAAGTCACTCTTGTCCCTAAGCAATTTGCGTAGCTTTCTCTCCTTAATCTCGTTCTGCACCGGTACCAGCTTATCGCTGATCGTTTTCAAACTTTTCTGCAGATCGTCAGGAGGTAGTATAGATCCGAGCTGTGCTTTGATATTTGCAATCTCCTCGGTTACTGAGTTATGCTCTCTTTCTGTCCTGGCTAGGACGATAGCTTGGAGCCTTCTGGCGTGATTGACATGTTCCTCCTCCCACTCCTCCACAAATTGCCTGTCCTCCCTGTACTCCGAGGGTTCTCGGTAGTGCCTGAATCCTCGGGCTGCGATCTTGTCGTCTTCGTATCTCTGCAGTGTGGCTGCCGTCCAAAAAAGTTTCACCTCTCTCTCTCTCTCCCTCCAGAGCTTCAGCTCCAGAACCCTGGCGCCCACTGATTTGTTATGGGAGGTAGTGGCAGAACTAAGGTTGGAGAAAAAGCCTTCCAAGTCTGCTCTCCCTTCTGCTATGACATCTAAGCCTTCAGCCCCAGAGGCCGCCGTTTCTGGACTCGCCTCTTCTGTAAGCATCACGGGGGTGCTCGGAGTAGATACAATGTCGATGCAAGCAAGGAAAGAAAAGTTCCAGCACTCAGCGGGAGATGCAACAGGAGGCCGGGCTGGGCTATACTATAAGACAGACTGTGTGGGTGAAGGTCCCTCTAAACTGCGTGCTCCGGCAGAAAAAAAGCAATGAACTTGTAAACATGGAGAGAGAGGACAGAGCCAGCACTGCAGTTAGGGTTCTTTAATTGGTAAAAGTTAAGCACTCACAGTTGTATGGTAGCCAGGTGTCAGAGCAGGTTGAGTGGGCGCCAGGTCTGAGGTTCCCTGCGGACGACCGTTTCGCGCTGCACGCGCTTGTTCACCGCTGTGGGAAGGTTGGGGGCGGGCTGCCTCAACGCGGGTTACATACCCGCGCCACGGCGGCACTTCCGCCTTCATCTGCTAGCCACGCCCCCATTACTGTGTCATGCCATGACGCTCACTCGTCCTGCGGACAGGACGGAAAGCGTCCATGTTCCCCAGCAACAGAGTGTACGCCCACAGGCACGCCCAGCCGCGTCACCCGGTGTCCAGCCAACCAGTCCCGGGATGCGCATAGATGGCTGCCGTTGGTAAACAACAGAACATGTGCGCGTAGTGTAAAGTGCGTACTGTATTAGAGGCACATATATGAACAAAGTGGCGCGAGGCTGGAAAGGCACGGGCAGCGGAGACAGGGGCAGGAGCGCCTGCAAGCGCAACACGGAGTGTCTGGGTGAGAGAGCATAACATAAAAACAAATACCAAAAGGTATATGTACAGTAAGGAACAGGCCCTTAAAGAGAGGAGAGAGAGAGGCGAAAAGGGAGGCAGAGCAGTATAGCAAACCGCTAACCAATCGTTGAGGGAGGAAGAACGTGCAAAGAGGGAAGGGAAAGAAAAGGGGAGAAGAGGAAGGAGCCAGCAAAATATGGTAGAGGGCAGAACCAAGGGACAGGATTCCGCAGGTGTATCGAAGTCAGGGCACAAGTGGAGATCAGAGACAAGAATTCATTTTAAGTCATTTCTCCAGGAAGCACGCCAACTCATTTTTATCGTTCAGTCCAAGAGGGCCAAGGGCATTGGTTTGTATAATCCACCGAGCTTCATGTTGTAGTAGGGTTCGCTCCCTGTCCCCTCCTCGGTGTGTAAAGGATATACTTTCTAGGGCAAAGAACCTGAGGCAATGGGCGTTCCTCCCATGGTACTGGGCCATATGAGTTACTAATCTAGTAGATTTGTCCTTGGATTTGAGTGAACGGAAATGTTCCTTTATCCTTGTCTGCATTTCCCGAGTGGTTTGGCCGATATAGTATCTATTGCAGGGGCACAACAGGCAATACACTACAAATTTGGTCCTACATGACAGAACATCTTTAATTTTTATCGGGGTCCCTCCTAACATCGGTATTTCATGTTTCAGGATTTGATCACAAATGCCACACGTCCCACAACGATAATTGCCTGGCCGTTTAAGGGTGTTCAGCCAATTACTCGAGTTGGGTTTCCTGTACTCACTGCTGGTCAGCATATCGCCCAAAGTGGGGGCCTTTCTGAACGTTACCAGAGGGGGTGCGCTGGTTACCCCTGTCAAGTACGGATCTCCCTGTAGGACGTGCCAGTTTTTACAAATAATTCCTTTGATAGTTGTTGCCATTGGTGAATAATCAAAGGCAAACACTTGTCTGGTGTTGGTGTTAGGACCCTCTTTTTGTGCAGAGTGTTGGCGTCGTCTCCTGATCAAGTCACTTCTGGGTTTAGAGAGGGCCCTATTGCTCGCCTCTTCCAACAATTTCGGGTCATAGCCTCTGTGCTGTAGACGTGCCTTGAGCTCCTCTGCCTGTTTCAGATATTGGGAGACTTCACTGTTGTTTCTGCGGAGACGCAAAAATTGTCCGTAGGGTATAGACTTCATCACCCAGGGGGGATGAAAGCTCTTTCTGTGCAGAATTGAGTTGGTAGCTGTGCTTTTTCGATAGCCTCTAGTTATCAATCTATCATTCTGAACCACAAGTTCCAGGTCAAGGAAGCTAATACGGCATGGATGTATTTCCGCCGTAAACTTCATGTTGATCTGGTTGTCGTTCAGATAGTCGACAAAGAGGGAGAAGTCCTGCTCAGTACTTGACCAGAACACCAGGACGTCGTCCACGTACCTCGACCATCTCCGCAGACACCCACGGTACGGATTGGCATCGCCATGCACGCAAATCTCCTCCCAGCGAGCCAGGAAGAGATTCGCGTATGTGCAAGCCACCGCCGTTCCCATGGCGGTGCCTGACACCTGCTGGTACCACTTCTCTCTAAATAGGAAGGAGTTGTGGGTAAGCACGAATCGCAGGCAGTCGCAGATGTAGTCGCAATGTCCATCCGAACGTGTACCACGCTTGAGGAATGACTCGACCGCCGCGATACCGTCCTCATGTGGTATCCTGCTGTACAGGCTGACCACATCAATCGTGGCCAGCCTGTCGCCCGCGCACCAGTCGAGGTCATCGATCCCGTCGAGTACGTCGATCGTGTCGGCGAGGTGCTTCCTGGAGAAATGACTTAAAATGAATTCTTGTCTCTGATCTCCACTTGTGCCCTGACTTCGATACACCTGCGGAATCCTGTCCCTTGGTTCTGCCCTCTACCATATTTTGCTGGCTCCTTCCTCTTCTCCCCTTTTCTTTCCCTTCCCTCTTTGCACGTTCTTCCTCCCTCAACGATTGGTTAGCGGTTTGCTATACTGCTCTGCCTCCCTTTTCGCCTCTCTCTCTCCTCTCTTTAAGGGCCTGTTCCTTACTGTACATATACCTTTTGGTATTTGTTTTTATGTTATGCTCTCTCACCCAGACACTCCGTGTTGCGCTTGCAGGCGCTCCTGCCCCTGTCTCCGCTGCCCGTGCCTTTCCAGCCTCGCGCCACTTTGTTCATATATGTGCCTCTAATACAGTACGCACTTTACACTACGCGCACATGTTCTGTTGTTTACCAACGGCAGCCATCTATGCGCATCCCGGGACTGGTTGGCTGGACACCGGGTGACGCGGCTGGGCGTGCCTGTGGGCGTACACTCTGTTGCTGGGGAACATGGACGCTTTCCGTCCTGTCCGCAGGACGAGTGAGCGTCATGGCATGACACAGTAATGGGGGCGTGGCTAGCAGATGAAGGCGGAAGTGCCGCCGTGGCGCGGGTATGTAACCCGCGTTGAGGCAGCCCGCCCCCAACCTTCCCACAGCGGTGAACAAGCGCGTGCAGCGCGAAACGGTCGTCCGCAGGGAACCTCAGACCTGGCGCCCACTCAACCTGCTCTGACACCTGGCTACCATACAACTGTGAGTGCTTAACTTTTACCAATTAAAGAACCCTAACTGCAGTGCTGGCTCTGTCCTCTCTCTCCATGTTTACAAGTTCATTGCTTTTTTTCTGCCGGAGCACGCAGTTTAGAGGGACCTTCACCCACACAGTCTGTCTTATAGTATAGCCCAGCCCGGCCTCCTGTTGCATCTCCCGCTGAGTGCTGGAACTTTTCTTTCCTTGCTTGCATCGACATTGTATCTACTCCGAGCACCCCCGTGATGCTTACAGAAGAGGCGAGTCCAGAAACGGCGGCCTCTGGGGCTGAAGGCTTAGATGTCATAGCAGAAGGGAGAGCAGACTTGGAAGGCTTTTTCTCCAACCTTAGTTCTGCCACTACCTCCCATAACAAATCAGTGGGCGCCAGGGTTCTGGAGCTGAAGCTCTGGAGGGAGAGAGAGAGAGAGGTGAAACTTTTTTGGACGGCAGCCACACTGCAGAGATACGAAGACGACAAGATCGCAGCCCGAGGATTCAGGCACTACCGAGAACCCTCGGAGTACAGGGAGGACAGGCAATTTGTGGAGGAGTGGGAGGAGGAACATGTCAATCACGCCAGAAGGCTCCAAGCTATCGTCCTAGCCAGGACAGAAAGAGAGCATAACTCAGTAACCGAGGAGATTGCAAATATCAAAGCACAGCTCGGATCTATACTACCTCCTGACGATCTGCAGAAAAGTTTGAAAACGATCAGCGATAAGCTGGTACCGGTGCAGAACGAGATTAAGGAGAGAAAGCTACGCAAATTGCTTAGGGACAAGAGTGACTTCGCGACTGGAAAAATCTTTACGTGGAACACCACACGCAATATAGGGCAGTCGCGCAAAAACAGGAAGCCCAAGGGTTACTGGACCACCGACTCTGCCTCCGACACCAGTGGTGACGACAGCAATAAGAAAAAGCCCATCAAGCCTACACCTAAACCAAGCAAACCATCCACATCTGGGGTCGTACAAACCTTTGGAGAAAACGCACAGTCATGTGTATCGGTCCCTTTAGACGCAGACCGCGTAGGGGAGGGCGGAAACATCACAGGAAGACCCCAGAAACAAGTCTCCTGGAGGGATGGTCGCTCCTGGAGGGCGAGACGCAGGGGCAAGAGGCAGAGGACACAGGAATAAAGGATGCCCTAGGACTGGAAATAGTCAACATTGCGGGTATTGAAGTCACGGAAGATTGCATGAGTTTGCTACAAAAAGGATTAAACTTCTCACTCACCAGAAAGTTTGACCCTGTCCAATTTGAGATTGATCTATATAAGGGAGTGAGACAGCTGAACATCAGGCACTTTTTCACACGTAAAGAAAGCCTTCAGGACAGCATCAAGACGAGAATTGGCCCACTGGGCTTCATTGCTCCCAGTTGTGAGAGGGATATCCCAAATGCTGAGGACTGCACTCTTAGGACCTTATTGGACCTATTAGAGGAAAATGAGAACCCAATTATAGATCCTATCCCCCCACCAGATGACCATGTGCCCTTTAGACCCTGTAGATCTATCGCACCCTTCCCAACCACTCCAGGCTCTAGCATTGATAGCTTCTACAGAATTGTCCTGAAAGAAACCAAATCTTTGGTCTATCAAGAGGAGGCCAGTAATCTCACTCAAGGAGAACTTTCTGCCTTGAAATGGCTGAGAGCAAGGGAAGACTTGATCCTCAAGCAGGCAGATAAGGGGGGTAACCTTGTTCTCATGACTAGAACACAGTACGAAGAGGAGGCAATGAGCCAACTCCTGGATGTAACAGTATACCAACCACTGGACAGTAATCCGACGTGGAGATATGTATCTGCTCTGCGATCCCTACTCCGCAGGGGGGTAGAGGCAGGTTTCCTAACCAAGAAAATGGGGGAACAGCTATTACCGGAGCACCCGAGATTTCCAGTATGGTACATGTTACCAAAAATACACAAATCCAGGACCAGACCACCGGGACGTCCGATCGTCTCCGGTATCGGGTCGATTACCGAGAGACTGTCAAAATACCTCGACCATCTCCTCAGGCCGCTGCTGTCGATGGTGCCGTCGCACCTCGCCGACACGATCGACGTACTCGACGGGATCGATGACCTCGACTGGTGCGCGGGCGACAGGCTGGCCACGATTGATGTGGTCAGCCTGTACAGCAGGATACCACATGAGGACGGTATCGCGGCGGTCGAGTCATTCCTCAAGCGTGGTACACGTTCGGATGGACATTGCGACTACATCTGCGACTGCCTGCGATTCGTGCTTACCCACAACTCCTTCCTATTTAGAGAGAAGTGGTACCAGCAGGTGTCAGGCACCGCCATGGGAACGGCGGTGGCTTGCACATACGCGAATCTCTTCCTGGCTCGCTGGGAGGAGATTTGCGTGCATGGCGATGCCAATCCGTACCGTGGGTGTCTGCGGAGATGGTCGAGGTACGTGGACGACGTCCTGGTGTTCTGGTCAAGTACTGAGCAGGACTTCTCCCTCTTTGTCGACTATCTGAACGACAACCAGATCAACATGAAGTTTACGGCGGAAATACATCCATGCCGTATTAGCTTCCTTGACCTGGAACTTGTGGTTCAGAATGATAGATTGATAACTAGAGGCTATCGAAAAAGCACAGCTACCAACTCAATTCTGCACAGAAAGAGCTTTCATCCCCCCTGGGTGATGAAGTCTATACCCTACGGACAATTTTTGCGTCTCCGCAGAAACAACAGTGAAGTCTCCCAATATCTGAAACAGGCAGAGGAGCTCAAGGCACGTCTACAGCACAGAGGCTATGACCCGAAATTGTTGGAAGAGGCGAGCAATAGGGCCCTCTCTAAACCCAGAAGTGACTTGATCAGGAGACGACGCCAACACTCTGCACAAAAAGAGGGTCCTAACACCAACACCAGACAAGTGTTTGCCTTTGATTATTCACCAATGGCAACAACTATCAAAGGAATTATTTGTAAAAACTGGCACGTCCTACAGGGAGATCCGTACTTGACAGGGGTAACCAGCGCACCCCCTCTGGTAACGTTCAGAAAGGCCCCCACTTTGGGCGATATGCTGACCAGCAGTGAGTACAGGAAACCCAACTCGAGTAATTGGCTGAACACCCTTAAACGGCCAGGCAATTATCGTTGTGGGACGTGTGGCATTTGTGATCAAATCCTGAAACATGAAATACCGATGTTAGGAGGGACCCCGATAAAAATTAAAGATGTTCTGTCATGTAGGACCAAATTTGTAGTGTATTGCCTGTTGTGCCCCTGCAATAGATACTATATCGGCCAAACCACTCGGGAAATGCAGACAAGGATAAAGGAACATTTCCGTTCACTCAAATCCAAGGACAAATCTACTAGATTAGTAACTCATATGGCCCAGTACCATGGGAGGAACGCCCATTGCCTCAGGTTCTTTGCCCTAGAAAGTATATCCTTTACACACCGAGGAGGGGACAGGGAGCGAACCCTACTACAACATGAAGCTCGGTGGATTATACAAACCAATGCCCTTGGCCCTCTTGGACTGAACGATAAAAATGAGTTGGCGTGCTTCCTGGAGAAATGACTTAAAATGAATTCTTGTCTCTGATCTCCACTTGTGCCCTGACTTCGATACACCTGCGGAATCCTGTCCCTTGGTTCTGCCCTCTACCATATTTTGCTGGCTCCTTCCTCTTCTCCCCTTTTCTTTCCCTTCCCTCTTTGCACGTTCTTCCTCCCTCAACGATTGGTTAGCGGTTTGCTATACTGCTCTGCCTCCCTTTTCGCCTCTCTCTCTCCTCTCTTTAAGGGCCTGTTCCTTACTGTACATATACCTTTTGGTATTTGTTTTTATGTTATGCTCTCTCACCCAGACACTCCGTGTTGCGCTTGCAGGCGCTCCTGCCCCTGTCTCCGCTGCCCGTGCCTTTCCAGCCTCGCGCCACTTTGTTCATATATGTGCCTCTAATACAGTACGCACTTTACACTACGCGCACATGTTCTGTTGTTTACCAACGGCAGCCATCTATGCGCATCCCGGGACTGGTTGGCTGGACACCGGGTGACGCGGCTGGGCGTGCCTGTGGGCGTACACTCTGTTGCTGGGGAACATGGACGCTTTCCGTCCTGTCCGCAGGACGAGTGAGCGTCATGGCATGACACAGTAATGGGGGCGTGGCTAGCAGATGAAGGCGGAAGTGCCGCCGTGGCGCGGGTATGTAACCCGCGTTGAGGCAGCCCGCCCCCAACCTTCCCACAGCGGTGAACAAGCGCGTGCAGCGCGAAACGGTCGTCCGCAGGGAACCTCAGACCTGGCGCCCACTCAACCTGCTCTGACACCTGGCTACCATACAACTGTGAGTGCTTAACTTTTACCAATTAAAGAACCCTAACTGCAGTGCTGGCTCTGTCCTCTCTCTCCATGTTTACAAGTTCATTGCTTTTTTTCTGCCGGAGCACGCAGTTTAGAGGGACCTTCACCCACACAGTCTGTCTTATAGTATAGCCCAGCCCGGCCTCCTGTTGCATCTCCCGCTGAGTGCTGGAACTTTTCTTTCCTTGCTTGCATCGAAATTGTATGTGTAGTACAGCTAAGAAATAGAACATTGGTAGCAAAGAATAGAGTCTCATATGGTTTTCCAGTATACGAAGAGTTAAAAAAAAGTCAGCTGTTATCTATGTAAAAGAGCTTCTCTGAGCTATTTGAATCACTGGGTCAAATGCAGTCCTGTTTTCTGAAGGACTTAAACAGCCAAGAAATTGGGAGAGACAGCTTGAGATAAGATTTTGCTGCAGGAATGTTAAATGGGTCATTATTCTGCTTTTTTTTACAGCTTAATATACAGAGTGTGCTTTAAAACTGCAACTGTGACAATATGATGCAATGTTATATAAAAATACTGAAAATAAAAATACGAGACTCTATTCTTTGCTACTAATGTTCTATTCATTATTCGTACTACACATACAATTAATTATATCATACGTTTTTTTCGCTTCAGATTTGCTTTAAATTTGTCAGAAGCATTTGCATCTCATTGCCCATCTGTGGTAGAAAGGAATATCAAAGTATGCTGCAAATTCATGGATTAGTGCAGGTGTTGAAAATGAGTGAGAAAGCCTCTTGCTCTGTGCAGCTATATACACCAATCTAGGTGCAGAGCTTTTGGAATAAAGTAGTGAGGTGTACTAGTTTATATATGTTAAGTAATAAGAGGAGCTAAAAACATGAACTTGATTCAGATCGCTAAGCAGTCCGGGATTGAGAGAATAATAGAGAACTTGTTCCTTTGCTGTATTACATGAATGAAATGAGTTTGGTAAAGTTTATTTCCAAATGGCCATAAAAGATTAAAAGGAAGTCTTTCTGCTGGCTCAGCAGTGTTGCTCCACGCTGTCTGTGTGAGGGAGACGTTTGCTCTTTTATTCGCAACCACTCGTTTTTTTCTTTGTGTGCCTGTCTTGTGTGAGAGGAAACAAAGATTTTGGAGTCTCCTTGAAGGATAAGTGCTAACATTTTTTTCCGTAGCAGACTGTTTTATTTCATAAGGTGTTCTCAGTGCACATTTGTCCTCCTCTCTTATTGCCCACAATGGCAGCTTCTGTCATTTTTTTCTCATTGCTTTGATAGGCAACCTTGTTAAGGCCTAAGTTCAGGAACAGTGTTATAGGCATTTAAATAGCAGCTGTAGTGAATATGCCATCATGAATAACATTTTTGTTTACAATTTTCATTATAGATTATTCACTTAATGTTAGCCCATTGTAAAATCTTTCCTCTCCCTGATTTACATTCTGAAAATGTTCACATCTTTAGTCCAGTTAGGTGATTTGTGTGGAAGGTTCCTTACTGAGAGTTCTATGGACAGAGGGAGGTATTGCTTGCGTGGCAGTTGGAAAAAGCCGTTATTTCCCCACAATGCAATGAGGTTCACAGACAGCAAACTGTCAGGACCTTGGTCATGACATCACACCTATGGGAGTGGTTTCATCACAATATCAGCCATTTAGACCCCCTGATGATCTATTTGAGAAAAGGTAAAGATTTCTCATGGAAAAAGAGGTATTAGCCACTGATTGGAATAGAGTACAATCCTTTGTTAAAGTTCCTCTTTTATATAACAATGTTTTACATAAATGATGCATAGAAAGTTTAGCAAAAAATTGCAATTTTGCAAAATACATTAGGAAGATACCCTCTGAATGAATTCTCAGATTTTTCCTTTCTTTAGAAATTACCAGTTGCCTGTTCACTTCCTCCAGCCCCCCCCCCCCCCCGCCCTTTCCTTTCAGTCTGTCTGAAGCCCTGATAGGCTGTGAATAAGCAGGGAGGCGTGGCTTCACTTGACAGCACAATCACAGTACTGGGGTTTCTGTTTGCACCAGCAGTGATTTCGAGGAAAGTACATCCATTCATTTTAATCTCTCAGTGATTATATAACCTCCTCTGAGTTTTCATCTACAGTAATATCCCAAACTGCCATACTCTTTATTGCACTGTCCAGAAACCTGGCTTTCCGGTACATGCTCCCCCCATCTCCCATAGGCATCTGCTACAGGAGAGGATAAGTGACTGTCCAGACCATTCTATCACCCCCTTCCATAAATCACTGTCAGGCAATGGATGTTGCTTCATTGACTTGAGAAGCAGCACCTCACCTCTGGAAGAGAAGAGGAGACCCAGGAAAAGCCAGGTGAACATTAAAATGAAAGTGTTTACAAGTACTTATTATTAATTACAAATAGTACTACTATGTATGAGGACTTGTTCTAGGAGATCCGCTCTGTAGTTGAGTTCAAAGCAGGCACCCAAATACACAAGACATTAAAAGTGAGGTGGCATATTTGTCAGTAGATATGTAGATCAGCAGTACACTGATGAGTCATCATTGCCCTCTCTCCTCCTGTAAGAAAACTCCCCATGTAAGACTGATACTACAGCACAATTCTGTGCCTTTCCTTCTCTGGCCTCACAGTTAGTGTTGTAGGCAATATAGGTGTATACCAGCTGTGTGTATATAAACAGGCCTTTTTTACATACATACATCCGAATCAAATGGTATTCCTTTACTATAACTATTTACATATTAGATTTCTGCAAAGTGTCACAAAGTCACTGAAAAATTATGACAAACCAGTGGATTCATGATCATTAGTTGATCATTGTGGGCTTAGTACCAGGTTGTGGTTACATCACTTTTAAAATCTCAGTCAGCGTGGTAAAGTCAGCTGTCAGCATGCTTCTTGCTTGCCATTCTGTGCTGCCTCTTCTCAGCAACTCTGACTGCAGAGGGGGGATCAGTATGGTGATATTGTCTTGCTGAATGGCCAAGGGTTTGTTAAATTGGAAATGGGCGGTCGCGGGGAGTACATAATTATAGTGTCTGCAGAGATATTCAGATGGATGGACATGAGAATCTCTGTCCTGCACAATCACAGGCTCAGCCATAGATTACCGGCATCCAGGGGATTTTACACAGCAGGGTGCCCCAGTAAACTCAAATACAATCAATATATAAAAAGCCAGAAGCCTAGGGAGGGAGGTGGGCTGTGTCCCTGTCTGTATTTCCAAGCTGAACGGTTCAGTTTGCCTTTAATCTACCCTTGTAGTGTGGCCATTTTATCAGGAAGGAATACATATTCAGGACGTTTGATGGATTGTCTGCAATATATAAAACCATTCTTTCTGCCTGACTGGAAAACAATACAACACGATCTCTGTCCACTAAAAACAGCTGGAGGGTGCTCCTCCTTAGTGTTCAGACTAGATCACTGTATGTGCAAGCCATCTGTCATCCAGCCTGTCCAATAGTACAGGTTGTCGTTTTTGACCTACTTATGTAATAACTTTTCACAGACAGACTAGTAACTTGTGAACACAGCTATTGCTTGTAGAACTGCTAATATTAATTGGGCAAGTGAGACATTATCTATGTATCTACGCCCCAATTATGCCTTCTTCACACATTCTGCCTGTAATCTGTCTTCTATGCATTCTGCATTATTTTAATAGAAAAATTCAAATCTTCCCACCCTCAAAACACATACACAAGCAATGTTCTGTTTGCCTTCTTAAAACAGAAGGTATTTGCAATAATTCAGCTCTAAGTGTGCAACTGAGGCTTCCCATGATGCATCACTCCTGAATACGCAAATCATCTCTTTATGCCCTTGACGCCAGTATGCACAACCAGAACCGTTGGGGTATAGCAAGCCTGTAGCTTATACATTTTACAGAGCCGCATCAATCCAACATGCAGACAGCCTGTTTTGGACTTTGTGGTCCTCAGTGCATGGCAAGGATTGATGTGGCTCTATGGAATAGGGCCTGGATCAGTGCTACAATGTACTTGTAATGATCCGCTCAGCTGCCTGCACAGGCAGGCACCTTTTTGACCACTGTTCAGGTCTGCATTCTGCAGGTCTCTGGAAAAGAGACCTTTTGTCAGTTTTGCAGCTTGCTGCTGCTGAGGAATTTGCATACGTTTGTCATGGAAATTGCCTAGCCACATCCTTTGTAGGCTGGCTCTATATATACTATGTGATTCCACAGTACTTCGCTGGTCATAAGGGTTTGTCCTGTGAAACACTCCTGGAGTGTCAGCCATCCTTATTGTTTAAAGATTAGCTTCGAGTAATTCCTGGGACTGCACTAGGCATCCTTGCTAGAGCAATCAGGATTGTATTATTTGTATTGCCTGTTCTGTCTGTCTGTGGGGTGCTAACCAGAGCAGCGGTTGTTACTGGTAGGCCCTTCTGTTCATCTGTCTGTTGTACTTGGATCGCACTTGCTCTGGCGGAAAGAGCAGTGGATCCAGCTCGCTCTGTTTCTATACTTGGATCACACTCGCTCTGGCGGAAAGAGCAGTGGATCCTGCTAAGCTCTCTTGCTATGCTCAGATCGCACTAGCCTCTAGCGGTAGTGGCTGTGGATCCTTCTGATCTGCTTCTTGGAGTATAGCTGGAGCAGCGGTTGCTACCAGCTATCTCATCACCCTGTTTCGATACTTTGATCGCACTCGCTCTGGCGGTAAGAGCAGTGGATCCTGCTAGCTCTGTTACTTTACCTGGATCTCACTCGCTCTGGCGGAAAGAGCAGTGGATCTTTCCTATCCTGTTTCCTGTTCACCTGTCTGTCTTGTCTGAGACGAACGCTTGCTGTAGCCTCGGTGAGGTAACCGTTAAGCAAGCGCTCGCGTTCTCTGTTTCATGTTTGGGTGGTGGGGGTTAGTTAGGCGTGCTTGTCTCTGTTGTGCTTAACACGTGGAGACCGCGCAGTAAACGCGTTCGCTGTTGCGAATGAGTGCGGTATTCGTGTTTAGTTAGCGTTTGTTATTTTCCTTATCTTCTCATTGTATGGTTTGCTGTGCCTTTGCTACTCTCGTCCCCTGTCTTGTTTAAACCTTGTGTCACCTCTGGCAATCGCCTCTCTTGCGATTGCGTTCCTACTTTGTTTCTGCTGTTGTGTGTGCACCGTCGCGGGTTGGCGACTAGATTGGTGCACATACATACATTCTGTCCCTGTGCTCATTCTCATTCGCAATCGCTTTCCTTGCGATTGCGTTCTCACTTGGTTTCCTCTGTTGTGTGTCCACCGTCGCAGGTTGGCGGCTAGATTGGTGGACATACATACATTGCTCATCTGTGCTTATTCGGTCTTGTGTCGCTGTTAGCAATCGCCATCTCTTGCGATTGCCTTCTCACTTGATCTTCATGGTTGTGTGTTCATCGTCGCAGGGTGGCGACTAGATTGGTGGACACACATACCCTCTGTCGTTTTGATCTCTCTCTTTCAGGGTTATCTTGCCCTGCGTTTCTTCCCTTCGTACAATTTCTGTCTGGCGTCAGTGGCAGGGCAGAGGAGCTGTTCCTCTGCACTCCACAGCTCCATCTGCTGACAGGAATCTCCCTCTACAGGTGCGTTGCACTTTTTGCTGGGTTCCCTCAAATTATACGCTTGTGGAGGATTTCTGCAGTGTCAACACACGTCCTGTGCGCTGACCACGGAGAGAATTCCACAATCGTTACAGTACTGTTCCACATTGTACAATTCTACAACGTACTTTTGTACACAAAAAGAGGGGTTCACCTGACACTCAGCAAACAGGGGTTAAGTAATCCACTGCACCTTTAATTCAGCACTCAATCACATACTCTGTCTTGACAGCACTGATGGCTTAAGGGTTCAGCATAAAGCGTGCAATCGGTGATTGGCAGGAAACACACTGACACTTATTGATACAAAAAGGCAGTCTGTGCACCACTTCTATGGTTGCTTTATTCCCTATATTGACTACATACAAATGTAAACATGTCCAAATAGTGACAATACAATAAGATAAGCCAAACCTTAGTCTGGAGTTCGTGCTGGGACAGATAAGGGATGGTGACCAGGGGGTGATGGGACAGCACTCTTATCTGTCCCAGCACGAACTCTAGACTAAGGTTTGGCTTATCTTATTGTATTGTTACTATCTGGACATGTCTACATCTGTATGTGGTTAATATAGGGAATAAAGCAACCATAGAAGTGGTGCACGGACTGCCGTTTTGTACCTACAATGTACTTTGACCAGTCACTTCAGCCTATTGGCCATGTCATAAGAAGGCAGTGGGACATCCGCTGGAGGGGAGAATTGTACAGTCATGATCTTTCAGTCTTGCCTAGTGGAGGTTCCTAGCCATAGGGCACATAGCAGCAGCAGGGCCGGATTTACCATAAGTCACTGTATGGATGTGCCTATAGGTCCCTGATGATGGAAAGGCAGCTCACCCCCTCCCCCCCGAGTTACCTATGATGGGCAACAGAACTAAGAAAGAAATGACAGCTGGCCCAGCCAGCACACTTGTGCTGCGCTTCGGGTGTTTGTAGGTTCATGGAGGGCGAGGTCTAGGGTGCCAGGACATCTGTGCTTATAGGCTCCTGTGTTGTAAATCCGGGCCTGTATAGCAGTCAGCCTAGTGTTTTAGGTAACATTCTGTATTTGAAGCAGTGAGGTGAGGTTAGTGGAATGGAGGGTAGTCTGTTACACCTGTCCTCTGCTACACATTCCAGGCCAGCTCACACAGAAGCACATTAATTATGTGCTGGCTCTGCTGAAGACACGTGTCTCCGTACCTACATCTGTTTCTTTCCCTCCACACAGACTGTGAGCCAGTGACTGAGCTGAACAGCTGCTGCAGACCGGCCAGGACAATTCCCAGGACGCACGCTGCTCAGGGAATGCTCACAGATTCTCTCTCAGTCTACTCGGCTCCTCCTCCTACCAGAGAATCCTCACTGGTGATTGGCTGTCAGTGTCTGGCCAGCCAATCCAAGAAGAGAGGAGCGAGATCTGTCTGCATGGTTATTCAGCAAGGAGCATGGGCTAATTTTTCCAGCAGATAAATGGGCCCCCCACCTGGAGGGGGCATGGCGGAGTGGCATAGAACGTGATTGCGTGGCATCCGGTGGGCAAGCTCTGAACGTGAACTAGTCCTATGACTAGGTCCTCTTTCACACTTTCGTCATTGTTTGTAAGTGTTATTTATAAATATCTGCAAATTAAATCTCTTAATGATCTGCATGCAATTTATTTTCAAACTGGTTATTCTAAATAGAAGATGAAAAATGATCTCTTAGGAGAAAACTTAGGAGAAAAGGTTAATTGCTTATGGGACAGTGTGCTTTTCTAGGCACTATATAAAATATTGGTGCTTTTTATGTATTAGTGCAAATATTACTAACAATACTGATCCATAGTTATCCAATGAACCCCTTTAGGCCGCGTTACGTACGAAAAGGGCGTCGGGAAAAAAGGGCGCGTGGTATAAACGATAAATGGAAAATATCGTTTATAGAAATATTGTGTAGAATTTCGTTTATAAATAGTGTTTTAAGAATTTATAAATCACTAAATAATGTGTATGAGATCGGCAATTCTTAAAACGTTAATCTTCCCTATTTGTAAAGTGAAACTTATACTTACGTTTATTAAAAACCCTCCCTGTACCTATCCCTAACCCCTAGACCCCCTGTTGGTGCCTAAACCTAAGACCCCCCTGTTGGTGCCTAAACCTAAGACCCCCCAGTTGGTGCCTAAATCTAAGACCCCCCAGTTGGTGCCTAAACCTAAGACCCCCCTGTTGGTGCCTAAACCTAAGACCCCCCTGTTGGTGCCTAAACCTAAGACCCCCCTGTTGGTGCCTAAACCTAAGACCCCCCAGTTGGTGCCTAAACCTAAGACCCCCCAGTTGGTGCCTAAACCTAAGACCCCCCTGTTGGTGCCTAAACCTAAGACCCCCCAGTTGGTGCCTAAACCTAAGACCCCCCTGTTGGTGCCTAAACCTAAAACCCCCTATGGATAATAATGTTTTACAGACATTAATAAATAAAAAATGTAAAGAAAAAAATGTAAATTATTTTTTGGGGTGGATAATAATGTTTTAGAAATGTTTTAGAAATAGTGATTTAGTATCTTCATAAACGTTATTCGTCACGGGCTCATTTTGTAAACTTAAATCATCACAAACATAGTTATAAATCCTTAAAAATCTCCGGGCGCCGTTATAAATCCTTAAAAATCTCCGGCGCCTTTTTTTCCCTGTTCAGCGCCCATTAAACGATATTTATAATGGAAGTGAATGGGGCGCCCTTTTTGTCCACTTGTCTCATGCGCCCAAATCTACTGCTTCCCTTTAGGCCTGCTATGGATTCCTTTTCTCTTTTCAGATAATTATTTTTGCACAGTTGTTTATTAGCGATATCAGTTTTTGTTGGAAATGACGTCTTCAGGAAGCCTCATATCTCATTCATATCGGCCTCAATGACATCTTTCTTCTAAACTTATTATACATTCAGGAACATGAAATCAGCTACACATTTTCAATTCTAATTGGACTTGTGTGGATGGGATGAGAAGGAAAATAAGTGAGCTCTTTGTCTCCATCAATCTTTCCTTTGTTTTTCTTTTCGGTTGTGCTCATACTTAATGCAAATCATTGGGGAATTAGAACGCTCAAATAAAACCAAAACATTTTGAATCAAACATGATAAAGGACAATTCACAAAACACATTTTGAATATTTTAGTGCTAAAAAGGCCACTGGACAATGGGCCACTGTAAACCAATGAAAAAGCTATTTCATAGCTGACAGCAGGATTACCGTTCATATCGTTTGTGGATGTATATGAACTAGAAGAGAAAGACTTCTCATCGCGCAATATAAGAGTGGCAACTGGAAATTTCAGAAAATAGTTATGTTTTTATTTAAGCTGTCACATCATTTTGTCTGCTTAACATTCAGAGTTTGTTAATTAATGGACAAACAGGATGAAAAGGCACCCAAATAATAATAAAATTAATTAAAATCTATAAATAAGGTTTGAGATGGCTTACCTCAATGAAGACAAAGTCATATATAAATGAAGTAGTAGCAGTAGAGTGCTGTACCGTGTTAGCCATCAGTAAAAGCAAGAAGTTTTGAATCAGGATGATACCATTTATTGGCTAACTTAAAATAATAAGAGTAAGCATAAGAATAAGAGCAAGCCTGCTGTGAGAAAGCGTAGAGGAGCCGCCGCCATGAGCCAGTGGCAGGCGGCTCCTTCCGCGCATAAAGTACCTGCACACGGAGAGGCAGCCGCCTCCTCTCGGTATGAGGCGGCTGTCTCCGTGCAGGGCTCAGCGGAGCGCGGAGAAACCGCTGCGTTGGACGCGGCGGTAAGCACATAACCCGCTGCGGAGACACTGCAGAGCGGGGCTGCTGTGGCTGGGACTCGTAGTCCCTCTAGTGTTAGAGTGACGCGCGCGCGCGCACTCAGGCAGGGATTTTATGGCAGCCAGAAAGGAGTCAGCTGACCAGGCTGGTCAGCTGACTCTGGCTCCACTCATCATTGGCCCAGCACTTAGGGAGGTGCTGGGGGGATACCTGTGTATATATACCACAGGTTGTTCACTTGCCTATTGTCTGGCGTTGCGATCACATATGTGGGAGCACCCAGATCCGTAGTCAGATCCGCAAGTGTGCCGGGACCAGCTGGAGCTGTAATCCTACACTTAGCTAGATTCTGTTGATAGCTAAAGTACTAGTTTGATTGTGATTATCTGTTATGACTTTTTGCCTGCCTGACTATCCTCCTGAACTCTGACTTTGTACCTCAATATTTCTGATTCTCTGTTGCCAAACCCCGGCTCGTCCTTAGACTCTGTTTCTGCCTCCTGATCTTGTACCTCGATATTTCTGATACCCTGTGGCCGAACCCTGCCTGTACCTAGACTCCGCCTCTGCCTTCTGAATCTGTACTTCATCTGTCCGTGTGTGTACGACCTAGCTTGTCCGACCTCGAGAACCGACCTTACCCTTGGAGGCGGTTCCTCGTCCTGTCAGTGACATCTCCTCCTGAGTGTCACTTTCAGACAATCCTTCCTACTGTCAGTCTGACTCCTCCCGTCTTGGAGAGCTCAGGTCTGCGGAAGGAATCTGTGCAGTACTCCTTGCTGCACTGAGGCCTAGGCCTCTAAGTGTTACTGTTACACTAAACACTACACTCTACTCAGGTGAACAGAGGTTAGCTAGTATATCGGATTATCGGTGATACTGCAGATCACTTATAATCTGGTATACATCTGTATTCCCAGTGATACTGCAGATCACCGGTAATCAGATCCTCTCTCCGCTTCACCGATCGTTACAGAACGCCAGACCAATTAACAGATGGACGCACGCGCTGACCCTCTGACTGTGCTTGCCACTTCGGTGGATACTATCCATCAAGCACTGGGCCAGCACAAAGCTTTAATTGATGCCCTAACAGGCTCTGTGCAAACCCTTCAGACGTCAGTTGATTCGGTGCGATCCCCTCGTAGTGATGACATACATATGCCCGTACCAGACAAATTTTCCGGCCACAAGTCTGACTTCCGGAATTTTAAGAGTAGAGTGTTGTCATATTTCGAATTGAGACCCCGATCCTCGGGGACTGAGACCCAACGGGTCGTTTTTATTAAAACCTTGTTAACTGGTGATTCCCAGTCCTGGGCGTACAACCTGCCTCCCACAGATACAGCTCTGACCTTGGTAGAGGAATTTTTTAAGGCCATGGCAGTGATATACGACGACCCTGACCTTGCGGCAACCTCTGAGTGGAAGCTCAAACTTTTGCGGCAAGGCAGAGGCTCGGTCGAGGATTACGCGGCAGAATTTCGTAGGTGGTCAGTTACCGCCAGATTTGACACCTATGCCCTGATGGATTACTTCCTGTCTGGGTTGTCGGAGGAGGTCTCCGACCTAATGCTAACCTTACCCGAGCCCCAGACAGTCGATGAGGCCATCTCATCGGCAATTCGAGTCGACCGTCGGCTACGCCATCAGAGGCAGACTCGGGGCAGTCACCGTGTCAGGGTGACATCTTATGCGGCATCATCCGCTGCACCCTCAGTAACGACATCTCCGCCTGTCTCTTCCTTTCCGGCCTTACCTCCACCCGAGCCAATGCAGATTGGTCGATCAAAACTGACCCAGGTGGAGCGAAGGCGGAGAATAGCTGAACAATTGTGCCTGTACTGTGCAGAAGCGGGGCATAGAGTGTGAAACTGCCCTAACAAGCCGGGAAACGAGTCTGCCTAGGAGTAGTGGGGGGTGACACCCTAGGCACACCTTTCTCACCCCAAAAAGAGAAAAAATTGCTTCTCCCCTGTACGATTACATGGGAGAATAAGTCTGTAGCCACTAAGGCTTTTATTGATTCTGGCTCAGCGGCTAATTTTATGAACCTTGAATTTGCTCAGGAGTTGGGTATTCCCCTCACTCCAGTAAGTCCCCCCATTCAGGTCACAGCAGTAGACGATTCACCTCTCCAACGGGATCGTCCCCTGTCACAGACTCCGCAGGTGAAAGTCACGTTAGGGGTACTGCATGGGGAACAACTACAGTTTTTTGTATTGTGTATGTCAACCTCCACTATCATGGACTTGTAACCATGCCGTGGTTACAAGTCCATTCTTCACACATAGACTGGGCTACGGGTCAGGTAACCAGATGGTCCGATCATTGTCACCAACAGTGTTTAGGGAAGGTGACATTGGGTCGGACCAAGATTTGTGTGGAGGGGGTTCCCAAAGAGTATTCTGAGTTCTCCGATGTATTTTGTCCTAAATCTGCTGATCAATTACCTCCTCATCGCCCCTTCGATTGCCCCATTGATCTCCGTGCTGGTTGTATGCCTCCTAGGGGTCACCTGTACAACTTGTCCGGTCCAGAGAAGATGGCTATGCAGGAATACATTCGTGATAACTTGGCCAAGGGGTTCATCCGGCCCTCCCGGTCGCCGGCTGGGGCCGGTTTCTTTTTCGTTAAGAAGAAAGACGGGGGTCTCCGACCTTGTATTGATTATCGGGGCCTCAATAAAATCACGGTAAAAAATCGCTATCCGTTACCCTTGATAGATGATCTATTTACGCAGGTCACAGCCGCAAAAATCTTCTCTAAGTTGGATCTGAGGGGGGCATACAATCTAATCCGCATTAGAGAGGGCGATGAGTGGAAGACGGCCTTCAACACACCCGACGGGCATTACGAGTACCTAGTGATGCCCTTCGGGTTGTGCAATGCGCCAGCCGTCTTCCAAGAATTAATCAATGAGGTATTCCGGGAGGTATTGGGTAGATTCGTGTTGGTATACCTTGATGATATACTAATCTATTCCAATAACCTCTCCGAGCACAGGGTCCACGTGAAGTTTGTTTTGAACAAATTAAGACAAAATAGGCTCTATGCTAAGGTGGAAAAGTGTATTTTCGAGGTGACCACTGTCACGTTCCTAGGGTACGTAATTTCCACCTCGGGCCTTTCAATGGATCCTGTCAAGGTCACAGCTGTGTTGGAGTGGCCACAGCCGGTGGGGTTAAAAGCCCTACAAAGATTTTTAGGTTTTGCGAACTATTACAGGAGGTTCATTAAGGAGTACTCTACGTTAGTTGCCCTCCTTACCAGTCTGACGAAAAAAGGGGCGGATACCAACCACTGGTCCCCTGAAGCCATGGCAGCATTTTCTCGTCTTAAGAAATTATTTTGCTCAGCACCAATTTTGAGGCATGTGGACACGTCTTTTCCCTTTATCGTGGAGGTTGATGCCTCAGAAGTTGGGGTGGGGGCTTTGTTGTCTCAACGATCAGGCTTGCAGGGCAGATTACACCCGTGCGCTTACTTTTCCCTTAGATTCTCACCTGCAGAAAGAAATTACGATATAGATAACCGGGAACTTCTGGCCATTAAATTGGTGTTTGAGGAATGGCGCCACTGGTTAGAGGGGGCAGAACACACGATCACAGTTTACACCGAACACAAGAACTTGGAATACATCGAGGGGGCGAAGAGGCTAAGTCCCCGTCAGGCCCGATGGTCTTTATTTTTTACAAGGTTTAGGTTTATAATCACGTACACCCCAGGCAGCAAAAACATCAAGGCAGATGCCCTCTCCAGGTGTTTTGAAACAGAAACAGCACAGCCACCCGCTCCTGAGTCCATCATCCCGCGGGAACTAGGAACTGGCCGAGTTGTTCATCATTCACGTCTTCCGGCTGCATGGCATTCCGGAAGACATTGTGTCGGATAGGGGAGTCCAATTTGTGTCTGGATTCTGGAGGGCATTTTGCCACCAAATGGGCATGAAATTGTCTTTTTCGTCTGGCTACCACCCACAGACCAATGGGCAGACGGAACGTATCAACCAGTCTTTGGAGCAATTCCTAAGATGTTACGTTGCGGAGGCACAGAGTGACTGGGTAAAATTTTTGCCCTTCGCGGAATTCGCACAAAATAATTTAAAGAATTCCTCATCTGGGTTCTCGCCATTCCAGATTGTGACAGGGAGGTCACCCAAATTCTCCCCTTTTCCAGTTGTCTCTTCTCCATTTCCTGCACTGGAGGATTGGCAGAGGTCACTCAGGGACAATTGGGGAATTGTTAAGGGGAATTTGCAGAAGGCGTTCCAGAGTCAGAAGGGTCAAGCAGACAAGAGACGATCCGTGGAATGGAAGTTTCAGCCAGGGGATTTAGTCTGGGTGTCCACACGTCACTTGACCCTGAAGCAGCCTTCTGCCAAACTGGGTCCCAGGTTTGTGGGTCCATTCCCAGTGACCAAAAGAGTCAATAACGTGACTTACGCCATTGATCTTCCTGCCAGCATGCGGGGCGTAAGGTCGTTTCATGTGTCCCTACTCAAACCTGCGGTCCAGGTGGGTCCCACTCCTCCTCCTCCTGTGTTGGTAGATGATCAACCTGAATACGAGGTGGAAAAGATTTTAGATTCACGCATTGTGCAAAACTCGGTACAATATCTGGTACATTGGAAAGGGTATGGCATTGAGGAGAGACAATGGGTACCAGGGACTCGAATGCATGCCGATGAATTAAAGAGGGAGTTTCACACTTTGCACCCAGGAAAACCTGGAGGGAGCTGTCCGGAGTCCACTCCTTGGGGGGGGGGGGTACTGTGAGAAAGCGTAGAGGAGCCACCGCCATGAGCCAGCGGCAGGCGGCTCCTTCCACGCATAGTGAGCCTGCACACGGAGAGGCAGCCGCCTCCTCTCGGTATGAGGCGGCTGTCTCCGTGCAGGGCTCAGCGCATACCCCCGCTGCGGAGACACCGCAGAGCGGGGCTGCTGTGGCTGGGAATCGTAGTCCCTCTAGTGTTAGAGTGACGTGCGCGCACTCAGGCAGGGATTTTATGGCAGCCAGAAAGGAGTCAGCTGACCAGGCTGGTCAGCTGACTCTGGCTCCACTCATCATTGGCCCAGCACTTAGGGAGGTGCTGGGGGGATACCTGTGAATATATACCACAGGTTGTTCACTTGCCTATTGTCTGGCGTTGCGATCACATATGTGGGAGCACCCAGATCCGTAGTCAGATCCGCAAGTGTGCCGGGACCAGCTGGAGCTGTAATCCTACACTTAGCTAGATTCTGTTGATAGCTAAAGTACTAGTTTGATTGTGATTATCTGTTATGACTTTTTGCCTGCCTGACTATCCTCCTGAACTCTGACCTTGTACCTCGATATTTCTGATACTCTGTTGCCAAACCCCGGCTCGTCCTTAGACTCTGTTTCTGCCTCCTGATCTTGTACCTCGATATTTCTGATACCCTGTTGCCGAACCCTGCCTGTACCTAGACTCCGCCTCTGCCTTCTGAATCTGTACTTCATCTGTCCGTGTGTGTACGACCTGGCTTGTCCGACCTCGAGAACCGACCTTACCCTTGGAGGCGGTTCCTCGTCCTGTCAGTGACATCTCCTCCTGAGTGTCACTTTCAGACAATCCTTCCTACTGTCAGTCTGACTCCTCCCGTCTTGGAGAGCTCAGGTCTGCGGAAGGAATCTGTGCAGTACTCCTTGCTGCACTGAGGCCTAGGCCTCTAAGTGTTACTGTTACACTAAACACTACACTCTACTCAGGTGAACAGAGGTTAGCTAGTATATCGGATTATCGGTGATACTGCAGATCACTTATAATCTGGTATACATCTGTATTCCCAGTGATACTGCAGATCACCGGTAATCAGATCCTCTCTGCGCTTCACCGATCGTTACACCTGCTTACTCTTATTCTTTTAAGTTAGCCAATAAATGGTATCACCCTGATTCAAAACTTCTTGCTTATATATAAATGAATAATCTTTAATAGCACCGGCAACGCGTTTTGTGGGTCTCCACCCACTTCCTCAAGCCAAATCAAGTGTCACGCTATGTTCAGAGCCAGGAATAGAGCACCTTTCACATTTGTTGATACATGGAGTTGTTTTACATAGTTGTTTTTATATAGGTGTTTTACAAAGCTGTTATTATATTTTTGTGAACTTGTGGCTCTATGTAGGACATTGAAGTGCTGAGAGCCGTCAGTGGAAGATACCGAGGTGCCTGGTTTTCTGAGGCCTGTTAAAAGCTACAGAACTAAAAGCCACAGAACTTTTTTTGCACATCTTTCCACATTCTACACACTACCCACCATTAGCACTAGTCCCCAAAACTAACAAGCAGGTAATCTGGGGAAGGACACTTATAGACAGCACAGGATAAAAACAAATGAAATATAAAAGATTCTTGGTCTAAGTTTGAATAACTTAACACCACAGCACTATCCCAAAAGGCAGGGTCCCACCTGTTAAAGCAAACTGGAGGCTGGGGTGATCTCTCCTGGGGAAACAATTGGTTGATTTACTAAATATGTTAAAGTGAAAATGTGGTGATTCAAAGGTGAAAAATCTAGATACTTCCCTAAGAAATCGGAAGCCTCTGGTTTCTCCTATATCCTCCTGGAGAGCACAATTGCTGCCCGGAACCCTCCTGAACATTGCGACCACGCTCCTCTTCATGCACGAGCATTGCCATGCTGCACCTGCGCAAGTATGGCTGAGCCTGCACAATTGCGCAGCACAGTAATACAGTACTTGTGCATGAAGAGGAGGGCAGACACGTACCAAAAATTTGGCAATCCACGCGTTGCAATGGTGGGGGCCAGGAGGGCGTGGGCAGCTTCTGCAGGATCTAGAGGCTTCCCTCTTCTTTGGTAAGTATCTAGTTTTTTTTATTATATTTCCCTCGGGAACACTTTAAATAGAACACAAAGAAAAAATTGGGACAACCCTTCTCCCCCATCCATGATATTGTGAGGTGTTGTCACGTCATACATACACACCCAACTGGGGGATATAAAAAAATCATTAACTGTCACCATTATCAATAGGGATATAGGTGGCTGGGCTGGATATCAAGCAGGTTTGGTGTGGGCAGATTGTAGTTTGCCTTATTATTTATCCTCATACATTCATGAATCCCCAACATCTTCTGAAGAACTTTACTGAGTACATAGTCATGTCTCAAATTGTCCTTCAGAAGGACTCACAATCTAATATCTTCCATAGTCATAGTCTAATGTTATGGATTGACTGCAGGAAAGCCATGCAAACACAGAGAGAACTGTGGTGTAGATAAGGAGCTTTGGGCCCCAGTGTAAGTTTTACATTCCCCCCCCCCCCCCCCCCCCAGCATTTTATACATAAAAATTTGAATGGCACGATAAAACATGCCAAGGACATCCACACGATGAGAGGTGTAAGCAGAGGAGAGGAACTGTTTGTTAATAATTACTACTCATTTAAAGCATAAATAGAAGTGACCATTAGTAGCACAGGGCCATTGTTTGCAGAGCTAATACTGTGATTGAGGGAGAACCCCTCTGTATTTCCTATTGCTACACTATTGAGGGAGAACATAAACCCTCCATATAGATAGAAAGCTAGCTGACATTTGGATCTGCGATCTGAAGTTGTACCACTAAAAAAAGAGCATGCTATCCTCTATGCTTTAGTGATGAAGGCTATGATTGTTTTGTTTCCCTTCGTAACTACTTATCTCTGTGAAACCTGATTCTCTGCATTATTTAATCTGAAATCAAATTGGAGAAACCACCTTGATGAGTAGGTAGCATGCAAATAACATTGTCAGTAACTGTACCATGATTACATGTTTTGATTGCACAAAAAGAGAGTCGAAAAAAAACTTACTAATTGTAGTTAGCTTGAGAATGTGTAATGTTCGATTTCTACATGAACACGCTTAACAGCTTTAAGATTTTCTTTTAGCTGTTTTAGTACTAGCATATATAAACTAAAACAAAATTAAACAATATGGGTACCTTATGTTTGGAGTTAAGGCATACCTGGGATACTATTTGGGTCAAAAATATAGTAAAAGCCAGCTACTGTACTGACATCATTTGAAGTCATCCTGGAACCTAATGTAACAAGTTATGATCATTTTGACAAGGTTGCCATTTTGGGATAGGGACATGCTGAACCTTCCATTTAAAGTATGTAAGTAAAAAAAGAAGCCCTACTGTATTAAATATATTAATGGCCATCTCTCCTTTTGTGCAAATGTATTCTGATTACCTATCTCTGTGATAATGGGCACTGAAACAAAAACAAAATTCAAGTTTTGTGAATTCCAGAAGTAGCATATATCACTGGAGCAGTGGTTGAGGACGAATCCCACAGTGGGAAATCTCCAAATATGGTGATCAATGTCAGAAGCAAGATTTTGAAGAGATTTTCTCCTGTCATGCCTCCATGAGAGGAAGAGAGGCAAAGTGTACACATTTTATATATTCTGGATTTTTTTAAAGGGGGAGGCTCCTAATCTACAACTACAATCTGAAATATAGAAGTCTTGTAGTAGTCGGGTAGTCTTGCCATTGTGAAAATTTGCAATGGCATTTTGTGAAACGGATAGCACTATTTTTTTCATAATGAAATTGCTTTAAGAAAAAGTGGCATTACAACCATCTGTTGTCAGTTACGCCATATACATAAGAGTGGCCAGATTCCCATTGGTGGGAGTACCTGCACATTTTTATGTGAGGGGATAAATGTGGATAAAAAGGGTAGATTCATGAAGTAAAAAGCTTCCACATTTAATAAGAAGTGCATGAACGGAAAACAAATGTTATATAAAGTGCCATTTACACATATTACAGATATTTCACGTACAGTCCTAATTTGTTGATATGATTATATTGTTTTAGAATATATAAAAATAGAACATTATTATACCATTACTGTATAGCTCTCTCTATAAACATGTGAGATGCCACACTAATTATATGCCATCAATGAGACAAACTAAGTAAAGAATAACATGCAGTATATACATACTAGTATAAATATGAATGCTTTTCATGAGCCAAGTGTAATATTATCCCTCCTTCACAGTGTGACATAGCCCTTTGACATGGCCATTGATCTCTATGTGATAATTTACTACCAGTCTAGAGTATGTGGTGTGCAATGCTAAACAGAATTCCTCAGAGAAAAGTGAGCCTTATGTGCACTAGTAAATGGGTTGAATTTCACAATTACAGGTTAATCTATCTGCTTACAGAGACTCTGTAACAAAATTTTCAGCCTTATTTCTTCTATCCTATAAGTTCCTATACATGTTCTAATGTGGTCTGGATTACTGCAGTCTTTTCTAGTTGAACAGTGGCTGTATTATCTCTGTTATATAATCTAATCTTCTTTTCTCTGACGGCTTTGTCAGGCTCAGGCACTCAGGCAGGAATGTGCTACTCTGATTGTGATAGGATAGAAGCCATACACACCCTCTCCAGGCCCCCTGCAGGCTCTGTATGAGTCACAGACTTAGCTCCTCTCAGCCTATCACATGCCATGTCTTTTGTTTGTAAACACTGCCTAAAACTGTCAAATACAAGCCAGGATTGCAGCAGGGAGTGGCCAAAACAGCACAGAGGGGCCCCGGAGAACATAATAAATAGAATGGTATGCTTTTTATTGTAAGAATTTTAGAGTACAGATTCTCTTTAAAGATAGTACCGTCAAGTGACATCAGAGGTGAGTCAAATAGCCTGATTACATTTGCACACATTTTTGTGTTTTCACGAAAGTCAAAATGCATAGAAATCCATAGAATGGGTTGCTTAGGATGATAATAGACTATCTTAGGGCTTGTAACTGAAACAAAAGCCTTTCAGCTATCTTGAATGTAAAGGTAGGTACACAGGCTAGATGACACTAGGCCGATGTGGGTGTTAAGGACTGAGAATCTAGCATGTGTACAGAAGGACCACCCCTACCCATCCCCACCTTACCTAAAGATCTGGCATGGTTCTCTAGTGACAAGGAAACTCTATCAACCAGCTTGGGCAATGTCCTCTTATTCTCCTCTGTCATAGTTTGTACTTTTATGTAAGCTGATTTTACCCACTATTAAATGTTCAGCACTGTGTTGGTTGGAATGTTATAAATAAGTGGTAATAATGTTAATAAATAGAAAGGTAGAATGGCAGATTAAGCAACTTTGTAAATAAAATGTATTGCCTATTCTTCATTATGCCTGTAAAGGGTCTTGACTTTCCCACTGTGCCCTATGAAGAATGATCAGACATAGTTTGCTACATCAAAGGAACACAGGAATGATGCAGTGCTGTGCTTTTGTGAGCACTTCATAGCTAAACGTAGTCAGTTCTAGACTGCCCCCCATGGAATACAAAAAAAGGTGATGGTTTCCAGTAGGGAGATATGAATACTTCAACAGCTTCTATACACTTAAAGCAAATTAAGTGATAAGATAAGAACTATTTATGAACTGAACTATTTCTAAGCCCTATCTTACACTATCCAATTTCCTACAAAGTTGGAGTTACGCTTTAAAAAGTGAATAGCAAGACACAGTCCTTCTTTAAGAAGGTAATAGCTTGGAGCTAAAGTAGAGCTTAATAATTCAAAGTTCTTAAAGATACATTTTCCTTGGGAAGTACATCCAATTTAGAGGCCAAGAAGGTACAACAAGGCTGATTACCTTTCTCTAATGCGGAAGTTCTCACATCACTGCTGGAATTCAGCTTTTGATGAATTGCTTTATTTGCAACATGCACTTGTTTTCAGACCCCTGTACAAAGAAATATTTTTATAGCTTGCATCTGAACTACTGGACAAAATAAATATAGTAATTATTTTCTACATTCGCTAATGCTTTACTAGTCCTTTGTAGGCCCTTAGGGGCAGAGCTTACTCTCATCTGCATAAAAGCTCTCTGCTTAGCTTATGTCAGATAAATCACTTGAAAAGTGCATGTCTAGAAGCTGCAGACATCCTGCAGGCGAGGCCGAATTTATCATTTCTGTGCCCCGAGGCCAAGTATGTTGTTGCTCCCCTTTCATGTGCAGAAGCACCGCTACCATTCCATGTGCAGCCCCCTCTTTTATGTGTACCAACCCTGTACTGTAGCCCCTCTCTTTCATGAACAGTTCACTTGGCATTGGTTTCCCTTGTGTTGCTCCCCATTTTCAGCCTCCTCTTTCATATGTAGCAATCCCTCTTTCATGTTCAGGTGCCCCATTGGGCTGCTGCCACCCAAGGCTCAGGCCCTCGTGGCCTTTTCAGAAATCAGGACATGCTTGCAGAACAGACTTCCAAAGCTGGAAGCTGCACTCTTCTCAGAAAGTTCAGCCCATGCCCTGCTCCCACGTACAGTTTGAACAGAATGGGGATGCTTAGCGCTTGTACCCGCTATACACATTCTTTAGTGTATGCTTTTTCCATTTCATTTTCCTATTGAAGGCCCATGTTGTGCTTCTAGGTTATGCTTTCCATTCATGCTAAATCCACAAATGCACTGCACCTTTCTTTTTGGTGCTTTCAATATAGCTATGTGTATCGTTATGTGTTCTTCTGCAATTTAATAACCCATAATCTCTTGTAAATTCCTTTGAAGTACCTCAAAACTGTACAAAAACACAAACGCAAAACAATACACATAAATGCATAGAGAATGCATGACAAACCACACTGAAACCCATTGCAGTTTTCTGTAAAAAAAAAATAAAAAAAACTCTTTATACATGTGTGTTGATTTGATATTCCTTACCTGTTCACCAACCAGAACATTGATTGGAACTATACATTTTTAAAGGACCACTGTCACGAAAAAGTAGGCAGTTAAAATCTGACCGAACCGAGGTTTTGGGACAGTCTATTTCCTCATGGGGGATTCTCAGGGTTTTCTTGGTTTTCAACAGCATTTCCTGAACAGCAGTTGCAAAGTATAACTAACAAAATAGTGTGCAAGTGAGTAGGGAGGCTGGCTGGTATTTTACTATTTTGGCAGTTAAACTGCTGTTCAGGAAATGCTGTTGAAAACAAAGAAAACCCTGGAAATCCCCCATGAAGAGATGGACTGATCCAAAACTTGTCAGTTCTGTCCGATTTTAACGGCCTACTCTTTTTGCGATAGTGGTCCTTTAAGATCTTGCCCTTGAGTTGCATTCTCTATAGGCCTTGCCCTTATTTTTTTTAAATCACTTTTGTTTTGTTTTCTTTTTAGCTACAAGCATGTTGTTTCCTACAAGGAGGTATTCCAGCACTCTGTTTGCTAAACTATCAAATGGTATATTTAGCTTTGTGGCTGCAGTAGGACTTAAAGACTATTTGGCTTGTAAGGAAGTAATTTTATCCAGAAAGTATTATCACGAGAATGGTAAATGTCATTTAACCGACAGCTGAGCAGTGTTCAGCCAGTATCTGTCGCACTGGGGTTATTTAAGGCGAAACATATTTCCTTCTACTTCTTGCGCTTTTTGGTTTCATATCTCAACCACAGTAAAGTGTGTGTGGATCTCTTGTCCACATGTAACTTTTCATCATGGGAGGCCGTGCATGTGTTGGCCAGATTTCCTTCTTTACATCACATATTTCATTGTTGTCTTTTTA
This sequence comes from Hyperolius riggenbachi, assembly GCF_040937935.1. Lineage (NCBI taxonomy): Eukaryota > Metazoa > Chordata > Amphibia > Anura > Hyperoliidae > Hyperolius > Hyperolius riggenbachi. The sequence goes on along the minus strand of NC_090651.1, from coordinate 149,613,551 downwards.
TAGCACAGACTGCAAACTTTACAGTATTTACATTGTATCACAGATGTCCTATAACAAAGCACATCAGTTTCACTCAGTGTAATGTTTTGTGTCTGCTCTTTAATTTTAAACATTGTTGTTGAGGTTTGGAGTACAGCAGGTAGTGAAAAAAGCTGAGTGTGATCATCCTCTGTCTGGAATATAGTGTGATTAAATTCTGGGATGATTCATAACCACTGAAATTTACCAGTGGACATAAGTGAATTAACGGTTTTTTAACTTTTACTGTTTTCATAAAAGATGGAAAGTTTGCACAAAAATGTATTTTGACTTTTTGGGCAGGCAAAATTGGGAGAGTGAAAATCTCTAAACCAGGACAAACAAAGTAGCCTCCAGCGTAACTCAATCAGCGATCTAAATTTCAATAATGCTGACAGTCCTTTAGACTCTATACATCACTTAAGTTGAACCTTTTGACAATGTGAAGTGCCTTGCTTAAAAGAAGTTTCAGACAAACTGAGAATGAGTTACAAAGTACGGTAATCTCTCAAATCTAGGAAGTCTAGCTAACTGCCGTGAGAGCCACCATGTCCATATCAAGAAAAAAGCATGATATTTTGGGCTATGACCCTTTTTCAACCTTATGCAGCTAATGTAGTACTACATTAGCTGCATAAGCTTGAAAAGGTGCACTTAGCCTGAAACAGCAGGCTGTTGCTGATACAGCTTTTTTTGTACGGGCCTTTATGTTTGTAATAAAAAATTGCCACTTTAACAGTGGTGCACACCATTTTGAACTGTGCATTGTTATAGTGTGGGGATACTTTCAAGTCCTTGGTAACTTGTGATGGGGGAAGCATAGATTTAGCTCTTCACTAGGGAGTACAGAAGGAGAATGTATGGTCATCAGTTCACTAAATAAATCTAAACCATAGATGGATTATATAATAGGAACAAAGTATTAAGCACAAGCACAACTCTACATTTGAAATTCAGATTTTTTTTAGTGCCTTAAAAGTCTTGATTTGAATTTTTTTGAGCTGTGGTATTGGCATCCAACGTAGCTGACTAAACCAATCCCGTAGAGAGTAGTGGGACAAAATTTCACTACAGTGATGCCATATTATGATCTTCTGTTAGAGGATGCTTTTGATTGCAGATGTTGCTGCTAAAGAAGTTTCCCTAACTTGGTTTGGAGATCAAATTGTTAAGTGATAGAAATAGGCAAATATGTTGAACTAGGGGAAATTAGCAAGGGGGAACATCTCTTTTCTCAAAGATAGATAGATAGGTAGATAGATAGATAGATATATAGATAGATAGGTAGATAGATAGATAGATACATAGATAGATACATAGATAGATCTTAGTATCTCTGTTCAGAGTTCTTTTTTTAAATCTTACACATTGATAAAGCATCAACGCTTGGACAGTTTCCATTCGGTTTGAGATCTAAGCTCTACTAATAAATGGTAAACTAAGGTCATACTGAGGTCAAAGTGATGTCTAATTGAGGACAGACTGATCAACTGATGGTGAGCTGATGTCTAACTGAACTTGAACTCATCTTAAACTGAAGACTTGAAGTCAAAACTCCACTTGCACTGGCCTGTAACCTGAGATGATCTATAGTGAGATCAATAGACATTTCTGTTTTGTCAGTCAAATTTGCACTTCCTCTAATTGTGCTAATGTGCTCTATGCCTAGGCCAAAGCAGGAAATGCAAGTTCAAGAGTAATGTTATGAAAGCATCAACTCCCCCATCTCTGTCAATTGTTCAGTCAACAGAATTTGAATCTGTCTGTCCCTCAGGATCACTACCCACTGTAGCTATAGGGAGAAAACTCAGCAAAATACAGATGCATTTATTCATTTATTTTATTATGCATTACAATGATCATTTTAGTTTCATTGACCCATTTATAGACTATATGCTCATATAATTAAAGCGGACCTGAACCCAGAACTTCTCTAAAAGATATTCAGCTGCATAATAACCTTTAAACAAAAACATGTTTTTATTACAACTGATACAAATCCTCCAATAAATCTGCAGTGTGTCTTCTTCCTGCTTTCATGGAAGCAGACATAGGGTTAACAACCTGTGTTGCCGAGGCAGCCAGCTGAGATATCAAATTACACTTGCAATTAATCTCAGATGAGGGGGAAATGGACAGGCTAAACTCTCTAAAAACATACAGGTGGCATTTCTATATATTTTCCTTCTGTCCTGTGCAAGAATTCAGGTCCACTTTAACTAGCATGTGTTACCATATTATATTTTTTAACAAAGCACCAACATATTACACAGTGCTATACAATAACTAGTATGCACTAAATCACAGGTGAAGAAGAAACAGAGTCTTGTTGGAGCTTACAGTCAATGAAGCAGTGACAAATAATGTACAAAGGTAGAGAATAGAACTCCACTTAAAGAACATTTAGTAGTTGTGCTCTTGTTCTATAGGTTCCTGCAGTGAGAGAGGGGTATGGAGGCTGCCTTCTGTATTCCCTTTCAAAGAATGCCAGTTGCTTGGTTATCTTACTGATGCTTTTGGCTGCAGTAGTGTCTGATCCATACGCTTGAAACAAGCATGCAGCTAATATGGTCAGACTTTAATGAGAGCACCTGATGTTCATACTTGTTCTGGATCTGTGGCTGAAAATATAAGAGGCACAGAATCGGCAGGGCATCCTAGTAATTGGCATGGTTTAAAAGGAAATAAACCTGGCTTCCTTAAAATCGATCTCATTGCCGGGTTACTTTAAGCTTGGTACCCAGGGACAACCCTCTCTCTAAGCACACCAACCTTCTTTCTTATAGTACCACACAGCAGCAATTTGGCATCATGAATACAAGCTAGTAACGTACAGCTTTTCAAATCACTGTAATAAACTGCATTGTCAACAGTAAAAGGAATAATCTGACTCATATGAAGTAGCTCACTAGATTCAGCATTTGGATTTGGTTAAGAACAGCGAGACACAGGATCAGAAGAGACAATGCTTTCCATTATTCTGCAGAACTACAATTGCCAGTCAGGGAGAGCCACCATTACATCAGCCGTCCTTGTTTGCATGTATTCAATTCACACTTTTATCATACTAAATCAGTTTGCTTGCCTTGCATACTATTCTGCATTGTACTAAGGATGGTGATCATATTTTCCACCGTAAAATGCTTTTCTGGGGTTTCTTTCTCTGCCCAGCAATGGTCAAAGTGATAAAACTTCTCCAGGATCAGCTCATATATAATTTTTAAAACATGAATAAGGAAAATAGGAGCAGAGATGTGTAAGTGTGAATAAGCTTATTCTCAGTGTCTTAGATGCAGGGAGGAGTCTTTGAGCTCATATAAACTGCAAAGGGCAGGTAAAACTTTATATAAATGTTGTTCCTGCTCAATAATGATTAACCGCAGTTAATTGAAATCTACACCCTGTTTGTGGCTGCTGATTCCTGCCAGCTGTAGATTTCAATTCACGCTACCGGTGATTGTGCAGCTCACTCATTGCCACAGGCCCTTGCTCTGCCGTCACTATGACGGCAGAGCTCTGTGAGCCGGTCAGCAGCTGACTTCATAGTCAACCTCATAAGGTAGCTCCTCACAAGATAACATAACACTTTGTCATAGCATAAGTAATAATATAGTGGGCATGTAGCTCTACCCTATAAAGTCACACTCACTACAATCTCCAAAGGGAATTGGAAGTAAGTGAGTGCAAAGTGCCTGATGGATGCACAGTGCATGGGTTTCCTGAGAGAACAAGAGGTTCAGGAGACTCCTTTACTGGTTCATTACACTTTCAGGGAATCGTTCATATCCGGCTGGTGAAGGAATGCTTAGTGTTCACTCAATGGCACAGAATTTACTAAGATCAGTCAGATATAATGCAGTTAAGATAGTGAGCCATTTTGAGGGACAAATAGCTAAGTGTAAAAACTTCCAGTCTGTATAAATGTGCAAAGTAGATCAATACATTAGATATTCCACAATACTTCTGGACAGTTTACTTTTACATCTGTCTGTAGTTTATTTCTGCAGAGCTTGCTGGAAGGTCAACCTAGTTTAGGTCTATAAATAGAGGATGACTATTAGAAACATATGTCCAGAAATGATAATACTCTTCTCCAGTATATGATGGAGAAAGAAGTTAGGTTTTCTTCCAATAATGGAAATGCACCTTTATTATTGATCAAGCCTTGTTATTTATGATATAATATTTATGATGTCAATAATTCCTGGATGAAATTATGTAATAATAATTTTAAGTGTAATTGCAATCAAAATTAGCTTTATCATTTCATATTCAGTGTGGATAATGTAGGGATCAATAGGACACATTTTTAATTATGTGTAACCTTTAAAGCACACCTGAACTGAGAGGGTTAGGCTCGGTTCACATTAGCTTTTGCCAATGGAACCAGCCGTACAGTTCCGTTGTCCGTTCCGCTGAACGGATAACAAAATGCAGCAGGACCCAATTTTCCAGACCGTTTTGCTCAGCGGAACGGGAACGGAAGGTTTTGCAGCTGCATAGGAACAAATAGAAAACTGACAGTTTACAGCACACTGGCTGTAAAAACAGACAGTTTTTACCTGATCCTGATGGCCGGATCCGTACGGCCGGCTCCGCAAAAAATGTAGATGTGAACCGGGCCTAAGGGTTGGTTCACACAATTGTCTGCAGAGCTTTTGCTCAGAACGATTCAAATGCTGGTTTTTAAACGCCAGCGTTTAACCACTAGCTTTTGAAGGCTTTTGGAAAGCTTTCAAAGCTAGCGGTTTAAGTCCCTGCACTGATTTCCTCGCATTTATCGCCTCTGAAAGCTGCATGTTTCTTTAGAGACGAGATGTGTTTCCGACTGACGTCTGACTGGATTAGTCACATGCTTGTTTACCATAAGTAACGAGATGTGTTTCTGACTGACGTCTGACTGGATTAGTCACATGCTTGTTTACCATAAGTTGTATGATTCAGACACTACTGCAGCCAAAGAGATCAGCAGAACTGCCAGACAGCTGGTATAGGAACTAAATATGGCAGCCTACATATTCCATATAGTAATTTAAATAGAATTCCCCTCCCTTCCTGATATTAGAGAACTAGTTGGCAGTGAAAGAAATGTTCTGTAAAAATGAAAGAAATATACTGTTGGTATACAGAAACACAGTCAGCATTAAAAACTTCACAATTGTCACCTGGGGTACTAAAATAAAGTGTTTTCTTCTTCTGTTTTGTTGTGTTCATTGGAGAGACTCTATGCCAATTGACTCCGTAACTGTGACCACATAAGCCATAAACTTAATGTAAATGAAAACCTTTTCACAACTGAAACAAAGTGAAGTTCTACTTTTTCTTAAAAATGTGCCTTAAACATGCATTTGTGCTGCACAATGTTTTTGTAATTTGATGTTATCTGTATAATGTTACATTTCCATCACACTGAATTGTCAAAGCTGACGTTGCACATTTTCAAGCCAGGAATTAGTGTTTGATTTGCAGTAGTTTAACCTTCCCAGGTGTTTACCGCCTCATGCATTAGCTGCTCAGAGCAGGGACAGTTGTTGGTTATTTTCCACACATTCCCTGACACTGGCAGCAGGATTTACTCTCCCAGTCTGGAGTAGCTGTGAACGTTTAGGCAATTAAAAACATACTGGTAAGCAAGTTGCTTTAATGTTTACCATTGATCCTAGCAACATGTAGAGCTGAATTGAAGAGTATTCTTTTTTTTCCAAACAAAAAAAATAGTCACTTAAAAGCTCTGCCTGGTGTAGTGTTGATCGAACAGTGCTCGGCACTGTTCGTTATTCCCCGAACATTCGCCTGTTCGGGTTCGGGTCGAGCACAGCCGAGCACCGCATGGTGCTCAGCCGCGCTGTTCGGTCTCCTCCCCTTGCTTATTGGTGCCTTGCAGGCAGCCAATAAGCGGCAACGATGCTTTTTCCACAGCTATGGTTACACAGCCTAGCTGGTTGTGACCATAGCTGTGATTGGCCCAGCGGGTCACGTGGTTGGGTATATAAATACCCGAACGCGCGGCTGGCTCTGCCATTCGCATTGGAGTTTAGCTTGGGGTAGGTAGGAGAGCTAGCAGTTAGGTGCCAGCACTGGCAGCCAGGCCAGCCACAGTGCCCCAGCCTCACCACCACTGCAAGCAGCAGCCACAGTGCCCCTGCCTCACCCACTGCCAGCAGCAGCCACAGAGCCCCTGCCTCACCACTGCCAGCAGCAGCCACAGAGTCCCTGCCTCACCACTGCCAGCGGCCCAGCAGCAGCCACAAAGCCCCTGCCTCAACCACTGCCAGCAGCAGCCACAGAGCCCCTGCCTCACTACTGTCAGCAGCAGCCACAGAGCCCCTGCCTCACCACTGCCAGGCATTGGCATTTGGCAGCAGCCACAGTGCCCCAGCCTCACCACTGGCAGCAGCCACAGTGCCCCTGCTTCACCACTGTCAGCAGCAGCCACAGAGCCCCTGCCTCACCACTGCCAGTGGCCCAGCAGCAGCCACAGAGCCCCTGCCTCACCACTGCCTGGCATTGGCATTTGGCAGCAGCCACAGTGCCCCAGCCTCACCACTGGCAGCAGTGCCCCTGCCTCACCACTGCCAGCCCACTGCCAGCAGCCACTGTGCTTTCAGTACTTTCAGTGCCAGCTGGGAACAGTTGTGCCCATAAAAAACACAGTTTATTGCATTTTAGAGCCTAAGATCTATGTGTATTTCCAACCCATTTTTCATAAGTTTCCTTCATTTTGCACGTTTTTTTTAGGCCTGCAAAGCAGGCATGCTTGGGTCCCCATTGACTTCAATTAGGTTTGGTGTTCGGCCGAATATCCCGAACATCTGGACCATGTTTGGCTGAGCCGACCCGAGCCCGAATAACTGGGTGTTCGACTTCGATCAACACTAGTCTGGTGTTTCAAATTACTTAATGTTGCATCTAGCAGTAATATTCAGTAACCTGCTGGAAGGTCAAGGATTTACTGTTTATATTGTTCCAAACCTCTCTACTAAAATCAGTGGACAATGTATAAAATGGACAAACATTTGAATTTTATTTTGAAAAAATGTGTATGTTTACCTTTTCAGTATAATTGACTACATACCTTTACTTTGTCTTTGTACAGTTCCATTGTTCAAATAGTCGCACTTCCTGTCTGTAGACTTGTACCCAACAGTCTACAGGCAGGAAATGGGAATATCTAAGGAATGGGACATCAAAGAAAAAAAGTAAAGGTGTCTATGTTAGCTTATTATGCTTCAGAAGAGAACACAGAAATACCTTTAATAAAATAGACACACTTATTTTTTATACAACAAACATAAATGCTGCCTTATATGCTGCCTTCTGGCACAAACTCCCCTTTTTTTTTATCAAACTTTATACACTGTCAATGTAAAAGTTAGCTGCTCTGTTGTGCTCTCTTGCATTTGTAGTCTGGTGCTTTCCTAACAAGCTGATTGACTGAGTAGCTTATATGGTGATTTAGAAGCTGTCATCAATCAGACAGATGAGCCGAAGCAGTTGATATGCAGGTATTCAGTGCTTCATGGAGAAAAATGAAACCATTCATTAATTTTCCACTGAATTCATATACGTCAAGCAGTCAATTTGTAAGGAGCGAGGAGTACAAACATTTCAGATTTGTGCTTGGGACCCCTGTCCTTTCTCCCAGAAGGGTTAAGTGTAGGACTGGTGCATTATGGGTAGCCCCCTGGTGAAAGAAGGGATAGACAAGGAATAAGGTAACACCCTGCAGGGTTTCTGTCTGGCAAAGAAAGGCCTGTTTATTCTATGTTTTAATGCCTAGGCTTGACCTGTGACCTTCTTGTCTTTGTGCAGCCAGGTGCAGGTTTCAGCAGAGGTTCATGCACTGTTAACTGCGTAGTTTCCAGAACACTCTTCACTGTCTGAAATACGCTGGTGTTTTGCAGTTATTGAATTTCATACTTGGAGGATTGTCTTTCTGTGCAAAATATCACTTGTTTCCCTGTATCATACATCTGCATATTCCATTTTCATGTTACATTATGGACCCGATTCACAAAGCGGTGCTAACAGTTAGCACGCTGGTGAAAAGCCCTTTATCATGCCTAAACTCAGTTTAGGCATGATAAGTTTAGGCATAATAAGTTTAGGTGTGATAAGTTTAAGCGTGATAAGTTTAAGCGCCAACTGGGTTAGCACCGCAGTGCACAGCTGATCAAAAGTTTTGCACTAGCAAAGTCTGGTGCACTTCACATAAAGTTTAATGGCGCTGCTTTGCGTGCGGGACTTTGCAAGCAATCTAAACTTATCTAAACTTATCATGCCTAAACTTATCACGCCTAAACTGGCTTTTCACCAGCGTGGTGCAATGGTTATCATGCCTAAAGTCTCTAACTGGGTTAGCACCGCTTTGTGAATCGAGCCCCATGTCTTTATATTAGGAAAAACTATTGCATTGTTTATGTGTCATGAAACTGCTGCACAGGCAGATTATACAACAATGTACTGTATCAGATTCTAAAAGAGAAAAATGACCTGAGATATATACATATGGATTATTCATAGTACAGCAGCAATATTCACAGAAAGCTCAATGTCTATAGACATTACAAAGTAAGAAAACAAACATGGTCTATATAATAATACAGGCAATGGTAAACACTGATAATATTGAAATTGATATTCCCACAGCCCTTGTGTAAAAATGTATCATTCCTCAGATTAAAACGTCCTATGCTCTCTGTCACTTTTATTCAGCTATTATTCACATCTGACTGAGAATTAAAATTCATAAGGAATCTGGATGATGTAAAGAAAAACAGCACAATATTTTTCTTTAATATCTTTCAGTATTTTTCTTTGGGGTCTACAGTGGCGTAGCAATATGGGGAGCAAAGGTTGCGACCGAACTGGGGCCCCTGGACCAGGGGGGCCCATTAGGGGCCCTCCTTCATCCATCTTATTAGCTTTACATTGGTGCCGTGCTAGTAATGAACAACTCTATGGGCCTGATTCACAAAGCGGTGCTAACAGTTAGCACGCTGGTGAAAAGCCCTTTATCATGCCTAAACTCAGTTTAGGCATGATAAGTTTAGGTGTGATAAGTTTAAGCACCAACTGGGTTAGCACCGCAGTGCACAGCTGATCAAAAGTTTTGCGCTAGCAAAGTCTAGTGCACTTTGCATAGAGTTTAATGGTGCTGCTTTGCGTGCGGGACTTTGTGCGCGATCTAAACTTATCTAAACTTATCATGCCTAAACTTATCATGCCTAAACTTATCACGCCTAAACTTATCACGCCTAAACTGGCTTTTCACCAGCGTGGTGCAATGGTTATCATGCCTAAAGTCTCTAACTGGGTTAGCACCGCTTTGTGAATATATATATATAATATATATATATAATATATATATATATCAGCCAGTCGTCAGAATAATTATTTCTGCAGAAATATCCGCTTTCTGCTGAGCAGTGAGCATCATGTTTATGGCCACTTGCACTTAAGTCTGCAGTTATCATATGTATGAGAGGCGATCAGCCCGTTCAACACTTTATAGATTGGCGAGTAGCGTTTGCCAAGTCGAGAGCACTATTGGCATCTATGGTTAACAGGGATGATTGCATCTATGGTGAGCAGGGATGATTGTTTCAAACAATTTGTTCATCGTCAGTTTGTGGGCAATTGCCAAATGTAAAAATGGAGATACACTGCAACAATACAGTACAAGTCAATTGCGACCATTTTTGTTGGTGCACAGATGTTCACTAAATACAATCGAGTAAATGGAGCTGCAGATTGCCGTTTTAGGGTACTTAAAGCACGTGATAAAAGCATTTTTAAAAAATAATGGATTGACTCTTTATTAAAAAAAAAGCAATAGTGAAGCAAATAAAGAAATGGCAATCTACAACAGAGATATAAATATTGCAGTAACTTCAAGCTGCATGCTGAAATCTTATCATTCCCAGGGACATTTTGCTGACATTTCCCTCCCAATCTGTTTTCAGTGCTTCTAAACTGCCCCAAATGAACACAAAAAAGTCCTGTGCTTGCGATTTTGGGAATCACAAACGCTCCAGTGGAAGTTGGCACATCTGTTAACATTAGCTGAGCGTTTTTGGAAATCGCTAGTGTTTTCAAGTGCTCCCTAAATGCTCAGAACAGCGCTGTTATGGGTTCCAGCCCTCAGGGAGGCATAAGAACCCACTGGGCTAATTAACTCCCTCATTTCTGCACAAAAATGTCTCACATTTCAGTGGAGTTATCTCAGAAGCAGACAACTAATTATATATATGAGATGCAGCATTTGGGAAATGTCTTACCAGCCAGACGACTTGTCCAGCCAGTCATGTGATTCAGATGCTAATAGCACAGCCTGTGACTCTTGTTGTGTTGCCTTCTCTGTCTCACCATTATCCTATAAGTGCTAACATAGTGCACATGACTGTACAGGAAATGAGGGCTGTGTTTTACTAACTTTAGGTGAATACGCAGCGTTGCAATCATTTTTAAATTGTTATTACCGTAAACATTTTTTATTTACAATATATAAATGTATGTATTGTAAATTTGTATTGGCTGTATATCTCGATGCATGTAATCATTGTTCATTGAAATCATTGTATTTACTAATAGGGGCGATATTTATATTTGCAGGCAGTGTGGGTAACTTTTTGCTGGAAGTTTTGCAAACTACCTAACACCTCTTAAAGGGGCACTACAGGGAAAAACTGTAAAATGTAAACTATGTGCAAACATACAAATAAGAAGTACATTTTTTTCCAGAGTAAAATGAGCCATAAATTACTTTTCTCCTATGTTGCCGTCACTTACAGTAGGTAGTAGAAATCTGACAGAAGCGACAGGTTTTTGACTAGTCCATCTCTTTATAGGGGATTCCCAGGGATATATTTATTTTCAAAAGCACATAGTGAATGGCAGTTGCTCTGTCCAACTGCCAAAAAACTGGGCCAGCATCATTGTTTAAATCCTTTTTCGGGAATATCTTCATAAAGAATAAAAGCCTTGCTAAGAATCCCCTATGAAGAGATGGACTAGTCCAAAACCTGTCACTTCTGTCAGATTTCTACTGCCTACTGTAAGTAACAGCATTATAGGAGAAAAGTAATTTATGGCTCATTTTACTCTGGAAAAAATGTACTTCTTATTTGTATATGTTTGCACATATTTCAAATTTTACAGTTTTTCGCTGTAGTGCACCTTTAAGGAGTTTGCGTAACTGACGTTATACACTGCATGCAGGGTAATGGGTGGTGTGCAAATAGAGTAATGTTTATCATAGCAGCAGTGCGCACATTTTATGTATAACGTGTGTTGTGTGTATAACGTACAGTACATAGCTTGGTAATATTTACATGCGGTTTCTGTGCCCATAATTTTACTAGGCATTATAATAGAATATACCCCGTTGTTTCTTACAACTGATTGTAGTTCAAATTAATATAAGACTATTAGGGAAAGTAGGACAGTTTAACTATGTATTAGTATCTCACTCAAGTTCAGCCTTATTTTTTATTATACTAATTTAATAATTAGTAATGTAAAATCTAATTGTTCTCAAATGCCCCTAAATACCTGTATATTTCTGAAAATCACAATGGGCATGTGACTACTGCTGCAAGCTTTTTCCTTAATGACTAGCAGGCTCTCATTTGTAGAGTTTGGAAGCCTGCCATTCAAACTCTGCTGCCAGGAAATTGCTGACCACCCTACACCTTTCCTTTGATTGGATTGGAAATGAGCGGCATCTCAACCTTGTCCCCCTCCTGTACTGTTACTGAGAGGAGTGGAGTGCTGCATATAGAGGTGATCATTATTAATGTAGTACCAATGAAGAGTGAATGGAGTAGCTGAATGAGGTCCACTGGTGAGCCCCTCTTTTCCAAGGGCTTTGGTGTGGTCACAACTTCTGCATATTCTATTACTACACCATTGATCATAATTTAAAGAGAACCTGAGTCGAAGCTCAAATTCAGAAACAAATACAACCAAGTCCCCATTATCCGGAACTCAGGCAACCGGAGGTCTCAACTAATTAGCATACCTGAGTAGGATAACAGGGCTCAGCTTTTGGGGATTTTTGGAGCAGTAGGAACTACTCACCGACATCTGGGCACCGCCTTCTATGCATTCTGCAGCTCCCAGCGGCTCTCCAATGTCTATCCACAGCTCCCGGAGCCGTACACTGAGGACACTGGAAAGACACTGGGAGGTGCAGAACGTGTAGAAGATGGAGCCTGGATGACTGTAAGTAGCTCAAGCAAAAAGCAAGCACATGTATCCAGCATCAGGCAATCCCCATTTGTGCCAGATACTGGGGGTTTAACTGGATCCTAATGAGGCTTCCCTGTCCTGCACCATTCGCCGGGACCCTCCTGCTGAACGGTGCCGCAAGCCTATGCTGGCTGGCATGTGGGCATGCATACTCGTGCAGGCACAATGTGGCCACATGTGTGCTTGAAGAGGAGCGTAGACCCATCCAGATTACTGACAATCCCTTGTTGGGGATTTTTGGAAGGTCCCCACTTGGCGACAGGGGACCAGAAGGTCCAGAAGCCTTCCTCTTCTTAGATAAGTATTTGATTTTGTACCCTAGCTTTGGCTCCGGTACACTTTAACCACTTAAGCCCAACTGAATGATCATTCTCGTCCAGTTGGGATGCGCGCACTCCTGCGTGCGCTCCCGTGTGCTCTCCTGCTGCCGGCCATTAGCCCAGCGAACAATAAATGAGATTATAGATCCAATTCACTGATCGAAGCCCCTGGCAGAAAAACCGACAGCCTCTTAACAGAAGCTGCTGTTTTTCTGATTCACAAAAAGTTTCCCTTCCTCCTAATGCATCCTGGAAGCCTGATCGTACGCTTCCAGGACTTTTTGACTGTGGTCATCTTGTGGCCAAATAGTACAACTATACCCAAATCTATTTTTTGTTAAAAAATGCATTATTTTACATTTAAAATTAGCTGTTTACCTCTGACACCACAAATTACTCAAATAAGATTTTTAATAATTAAAAAAAAATTACAATAAAAAAAACAAACATACATAAATAGTTACCTAAGGGTCTGAACTTTTTAAATAAGCATGTCAAAGGAGTATATTAATATAATTTTTAAATTATGGGCTTGTTGTAAATAGTTATGGACGCAAATTGAAAAAATGCACCTTTATTTCCAACTAAAATATTGGCGCCATAAATTGTGATAGGGACATAATTTAAATGGTGTAATAATTGGGACAAATGAGCAAATAAAATACATGGGTTTTAATCACGGTAGCATGTGTTAATTTCAAACTATAATGGCCAAAAACTGAGAAATAATGATTTTTTCCATATCTTTCTTAATAATGCTGTTAAAATGGATTTAGAATAAAATAATTCTTAGCAAGATGTATCACCCAAAGAAAGCCTAATTGGTGGCGGAAATAAACAAAATGTAGACCAATTCATTGTGATGAGTAGTGATAAAGTTATTGGCAAATAAATGGAAGGTGAAAGTTGCTCAGATGCAAAAAATAAACAACCCTTTCGGGCTTAAGTGGTTAAATGACCGATGGAGGGGGAGGGTACATTCATTTCATAAAATGCTAGACTGAACTTGGGCTTTCAAAATGATAAATAACTACTGCATGCGTGCAGGAATAAGGGATTATCTAATAACTAAAGAAAGAGCTGTAAGCTAAAGCAACAAATCACAGAGAAGCTGGGGTACTGTGTGTTCCTGTACTTTATAGCCATTAATATCATGTTATCGTAGGAAGCCCGTAAACTGATCGAATGTTTATATTATTAACTGTGCAGACATGCATAAGAGTCCTCTTGTGTTGTGTGTATGTGCTCACTGACATATACATGAATTTGTTGGAGTTAAATAAATACATATGTATTAGCTGCCTTTTGTAGACTAACCGGAGGTCTGTGAATGGCTACAGAAATAGTAAGTGTACCTTCTTGTGGAAATGCTTACACTGCAAATTATTGTTGGCAATTAGAGGTTTGCAAGCACAGTAGGCTGCTGATAGATAAGCATCTGTTTGACGCCAGACAGTTGTAGTAGTAATGAGCCCGCTGGAAAACAAAAGTTCCCTGTCCATAAGTGGCAGAAGAGCTTTTCATCTGCAGGAATCATAAAACTTCCACAGTGTTTTTTCCCCTTTAATCATAATCATATTATAAATACATAAATCAAGCAACCATAATATGAATAATAAAAATACATAGAAGGTTGTGTTTTGCTTTACAGAAAAAATAGCATGATCTTTAGATCATATGTAGATTTATAGCAGATTTTTATTATGTCTGAATTGTGAGAAATACTAAACTTACACAGTAACAGTGATGGGATGGGTTCTCTAGCATTTGTAAAAAACAAAAAGGAAATCGAGAGCCCGCTATAGTGTAGAATATGAAGCTCAGATTAGGTAAAACAAAAGTTGATATAAAGTGATAGATGGTCAGAATGCCAATTTCTGATTCCGCGGTAAATCCGCATTCCGTCATGTACCGATTACCGATTCCGCCTTCCGCTACCAATTTCCGCATTCTAATGCGGAATTTCCGCCGGAAATCGCGGAAATTCCGCCCGACTTTAACATCGATTTTCTCAAAAACTATAAGGTCTTTTTGAAAACTTTTTTTGCATCTTGTTCAGAAGATTCTGTTTAATAAACCCTAAAAATTTGGTGTTTCTAGGACTTACGGTGGCTTTGCTATTAACTGCTAAAGTCGGCAGATTTTTACTGTAATATAAAATGCAGAAAATAGGCAGATGCAGATTTTCTGCATTTTACATTACAGTAAAAATCCACCGACTTTAATGGTTAATAACAAAGCCCCCTTAAGTCCTAGAAACACCAAATTTTCAGGGTTTATTAAACCGAATCTTGTGAACAAGATGCAAAAAAAGTTTTCAAAAAGACCTTATAGTTTTTGAGAAAATCGATGTTAAAGTCGGGTGGAATTTCCGCGATTTCCGGCGGAAATTTCCGCGATATCCGGCGGAAATCCGCCTACGGCACTTACATTACCGATTTCCGCATTCCGATGCGGAAATGCAATTTCCGATCGGAATTTCGGAAATTGCATTTCCGCGGAATCCGAATGAGCATCCCTACTCACAAGGAAGGGTTATCACTAAGGCAACCACTGTAAAGGCAGCTAGAGAGACTCAACCCGACCACATTCGTGTTAAAAAGTCACTCTCTGTAGATCAGAAGAGAGGGGGTAACACCCCTCCACCAAGGGTGAAGAAACTTGCAAATAACAGAATGAAACAAAGGCGCCAGGAAGAATATAATACACAAAAACAGTTTAAATATATATGAGAGGTAGCGGTGGAATTACTTCCTCATTAAAGACTCAAATTGTCTGTTTCAGGCAAAAAGTTTATTGTGAAGCATTGCGAAGTATACAAAAATGTTTTAGTTTGCATCAGACACCTTGAGGCTTCAATGGGAATGTAAGTCTACCACTACATCCCATTTTTGAATTGTTTTTAGTTTAGTTTATTCTTCATGGTGCTTCAGTTTCATTCTACTATTTGCAGGGTTCTCTAGCATGCAAGACAACCACGATGAAATGTGGTGCCCATTCCAGTGTACGTTTTTTTGTCCACTTTCTAACACTCATAGTTCCTTTCTTAGTCCTTGCACACACAAGTCAGTATCCTCTTCTAGTTGATGAATGAACCAATTGAAATGATTGGATAATTTTATGCAGTGTTATCAAACTTCCTGCTAATTATCGATTGGTTCTGCACAGATCCTGGACATTGTACAGAACTGATGCATATTATGGTGGGCTATGTGAGAGGGATATGGATCCGGCCCATTATGTGGCTGGGGCGTGCTTGGTCAAGGCACAGCTGGTCATATGAGTAAGGCATGGCCGGGCCACTAATGTCTGTCTGATTTTAGGTTAGGACATGACTTCATCGGTCAAGTGAAAGTGCATTGCAGGAGATGTCGTTTGTAGGCAATATGCCTTTTAAATAAGCATCAGTATGTGAATTTAATGCTCTTGTGGGCCTCATAAAATGGTAAGGTGGGCCACATTGCACCAATGTGCCTTGAGTTTGACACCTGCGGTTTATAAAAAGATGCACTAGCCTTTGATTTCTTACAGGAAGGTGTCATAACTTCTCATGAGTTTCAAGAAGGTGGTATCATTTCTAAAATTTTACAGAAAGGCACCTTGACCACACTGACATTGACTTATCAGCGCTGCGTAATAAGTTGTTGCTTTATAAATACAATAAATAAATAAATAAATAAAATAAATTAGCCAGAAGTTTACTATTTTTCTTTTAAGTTAGTCAATACATGGTAGTGTTGGGCGAACACCTAGATGTTCGGGTTCGCGAACGTTCACCGAACATCGCCGTGATGTTCGGGTGTTCACGCCGAACTCCGAACATAATGGAAGTCAATGGGGACCCAAACTTTCGTGCTTTGTAAAGCTTCCTTACATGCTACATACCCCAAATTTGCAGGGTATGTGCACCTTGGGAGTGGGTACAAGAGGAAAAAAAATATTTGAAAAAGAGCTTATAGTTTTTGAGAAAATTGATTGTAAAGTTTCAAAGGAAAAACTGTCTTTTAAATGTGGAAAATGTCATGTTTCTTTGCACAGGTAACATGCTTTTTGTCGCCATGCAGTCATAAATGTAATACAGAGAAGAGGTTCCAGGAAAAGGGACCGGTAACGCTAACCCAGCAGCAGCAGCAGCAGCACACGTGATGGAACAGGAGGAAGCGCAGGAGGAGAAGGCCACGCTTTTTGAGACACAGCATCCCAGGCCTTGCATGAGGACAAATAGCGTGCGGATATAGCAATGCTTTTTGCCGCCATGCAGTCATAAATGTAATAAAGATGAGAGGTTCAATAAACAGGGACCGGAAACGCTAACCCAGCAGCAGCAGCAGCAGCACACGTGATGGAACAGGAGGAGGCGCAGGAGGAGAAGGCCACGCTTTTTGAGACACAGCATCCCAGGTCTTGCATGAGGACAAATAGCGTGCGGATATAGCAATGCTTTTTGCCGCCATGCAGTCATAAATGTAATACAGATGAGAGGTTCAATAAACAGGGACCGGAAACGCTAACCCAGCAGCAGCAGCAGTAGCACACGTGATGGAACAGGAGGAGGCGCAGGAGGAGAAGGCCACGCTTTTTGAGACACAGCATCCCAGGCCTTGCATGAGGACAAATAGCGTGCGGATATAGCAATGCTTTTTGCCGCCATGCAGTCATAAATGTAATAAAGATGAGAGGTTCAATAAACAGGGACCGGAAACGCTAACCCAGCAGCAGCAGCAGCACACGTGATGGAACAGGAGGAGGCGCAGGAGGAGAAGGCCACGCTTTTTGAGACACAGCATCCCAGGCCTTGCATGAGGACAAATAGCGTGCGGATATAGCAATGCTTTTTGCCGCCATGCAGTCATAAATGTAATAAAGATGAGAGGTTCAATAAACAGGGACCGGAAACGCTAACCCAGCAGCAGCAGCAGCAGCACACGTGATGGAACAGGAGGAGGCGCAGGAGGAGAAGGCCACGCTTTTTGAGACACAGCATCCCAGGTCTTGCATGAGGACAAATAGCGTGCGGATATAGCAATGCTTTTTGCCGCCATGCAGTCATAAATGTAATACAGATGAGAGGTTCAATAAACAGGGACCGGAAACGCTAACCCAGCAGCAGCAGCAGTAGCACACGTGATGGAACAGGAGGAGGCGCAGGAGGAGAAGGCCACGCTTTTTGAGACACAGCATCCCAGGCCTTGCATGAGGACAAATAGCGTGCGGATATAGCAATGCTTTTTGCCGCCATGCAGTCATAAATGTAATAAAGATGAGAGGTTCAATAAACAGGGACCGGAAACGCTAACCCAGCAGCAGCAGCAGCAGCACACGTGATGGAACAGGAGGAGGCGCAGGAGGAGAAGGCCACGCTTTTTGAGACACAGCATCCCAGGCCTTGCATGAGGACAAATAGCGTGCGGATATAGAAATGCTTTTTGCCGCCATGCAGTCATAAATGTAATACAGATGAGAGGTTCAATAAACAGGGACCGGAAACGCTAACCCATCACAGATGGTCATTGTTCATGTTACTTGGTTGGGGTCCAGGAGTGTTGCGTAGTCGTTTCCAATCCAGGATTGATTCATTTTAATTTGAGTCAGACGGTCTGCATTTTCTGTGGAGAGGCAGAAACGCCGATCTGTGACGATGCCTCCGGCAGCACTGAAACAGCGTTCCGACATAACGCTGGCTCCCGGGCAAGCCAGCACCTCTATTGCGTACATTGCCAGTTCGTGCCAGGTGTCTAGCTTCGATACCCAATAGTTGAAGGGTGCAGATGGATTGTTCAACACAGCTACGCCATTTGACATGTAGTCCTTGACCATCTTCTCCAGGCGATCGGTGTTGGAGGTGGATCTGCATGCTTGCTGTTCTGTGGGCTGCTGCTGCATGGGTGTCAGAAAATTTTCTCACTCCAAGGACACTGCCGATACCATTCCCTTTTGGGCACTAGCTGCGGCTTGTGTTGTTTGCTGCCCTCCTGGTCGTCCTGGGTTTGCGGAAGTCAGTCTGTCTGCGTACAACTGGCTAGAGGAGGGGGAGGATGTCAATCTCCTCTCTAAAGTCTCCACAAGGGCCTGCTGGTATTCTTCCATTTTGACCTGTCTGACTCTTTCTTCAAGCAGTTTTGGAACATTGTGTTTGTACCGTGGATCCAGAAGGGTATAAACCCAGTAATTGGTGTCGTCCAGAATGGCACAATACCTGGGTCGCGTTCAATGCAGTCTAGCATGAATTGAACCATGTGTGCCAGAGTCCTGCCAGAATCCTCATCATCCTCTTGTGAGCGTTGTGATAGTTGTTGTGATGCATCATAGTCGTCACCTTCTTCCTGGTCTGCTTCTGCTGACCATTCGCGCTGAATTGTGGAAGTCCAACGTGCACCGCTCTGGCCCTCGTCAGTGGTGGCAGGAAATTCCTGCTCCAACTCCAGCTGTTCCTCCTCCTCTTCTTCGTCATAGCTGCTGGGGCCAGCGTTTCCTGAGGCGGATGGCCTGATGTTGGTACCATCACGCTGATCGTTTTCTCCTTCAGATTCCCCCAGTTGCATCATGACAGCTGTTTCCTTGATTTTCAACATTGACCTTTTCAGTAAACACAGCAGTGGTATGGTAATGCTGACTGAAGAGTTGTCACTGCTCACAAGCAACGTGGATTGCTCAAAATTTTGGAGGACTTGGCAGAGGTCCAACATGTTGGCCCAATCGGATCCACAGAAGCTTGGCAGCTGACGGATGCGCCTCGGTACTGCGCCGTCATGTACTGGACCACTGCATTCTTCTGCTCGCAAAAGCGGGCTAGCATGTGCAGCGTAGAATTCCAGCGCGTAGGGACATCACACAGCAAGCGATGGTGGGGGAGATTGAAGCGCTCCTGCATCTTGGCGAGTGCCCCCGAAGCAGTACTGGAATTTCTGCAATGTTTGGCCACTCATCGCACCTTCAACAGAAGATCGGCCAGGCCTGGGTATGTCCTCAGGAACCGCTGAACTACTAGGTTCATCACGTGCGCCAGGCAAGGGATGTGTGTCAGCTTAGCCAACCTTAAAGTGCGAATGAGATTACTCCCATTATCACACACAACCATGCCCGGTTTCAGGTCCAGCGGTGCCAGCCACAAATCCGTCTGTTCCTTTATTCCCCTCCAAATTTCCTCCCCTGTGTGCTGCTTATCCCCAAGGCAGATCAGCTTCAGCAACTCTTGCTGACGCATGCCAACAGCTGTGCTGCACTGCTTCCACGATCCTACTGCTGCTGGGTTAGCGTTTCCGGATGAGGTACAGCTTTGAGATGCGTTGGAGGAGAAGGGGTCAGAGAGGTAGGTGCTGCTGTTGTTATCCAGTGGGAGGGACGGCGGTGCAGCTGTTTGCAGCGTGGGCAACACCCGCGCCGTAGCAGGTGAGGAATCGCTGCCAGGCTTCACAAGGTTCACCCAGTGCGCGGTAAGGGAGATGTATCGACCCTGGCCGAACGCACTCGTCCAGGTGTCAGTGGTGAGGTGAACCTTGCAGGCAACGGCATTCTTCAAGCTTCGGGTTATTTTGCTGACCACGTGCTCATGCAACTCAGGCACTGCAGAGCGCGCAAAGTGGTAGCGGCTGGGAACCACGTAACGTGGGATGGCCACTGACATCATGCCCTTGAAGCTGTTTGTCTCCACCACTCGATATGGCAGCATTTCGCAGGCCAGAAGCTTGGCTATGCTGGCTGTTACTGCCACGGCCCGGGGGTCATTTGCTGGCAATTTCCTCTTGCGATCAAACATCTCCGAGACAGACAACTGAATCGTAGGGCTGCACACTGAAGGGCTGTTGGTTGTTGTGTTTGATGAACACTGGGAAACCTCAAGAGCACTACTCCGGAAAGTGACAGTGTCAGCGTCTGATGTTTGTGAATGTTGTGAACCACGCAATGGCTGGGCTACTGCTGCTGCTGAGGCGGGTCTGGTGGTGAGTCTGGTGACCCCAAGGGAGGCAGTGTTGCTGGTACCCTGTCCTGCCGCGTTTGCCCACAGAGTGGGATGTTTTGGTAGCATGTGGCGGCTCATGCTGGTGGTGGAGAGGTTGTTAATACTTTTCCCCCTGCTCAGGCGGGTCTTGCACACCTTGCAAATCGCCATAGTACCATCCTCAGTGCAGTCTTCAAAGAAAGCCCAGACTTTGGAGCACCTGCCTTGCTGGCGATTTCTGTTTGTGCCTCTTTTGCCTCTCACTTGAACTTCCACGCTTGTGGTGCCTGAAATTGCGCGCCGCCTACCTTGTGGCACAAGGCGAACTCGTGCAGCAGTGGGTTCTTCAACAGACTCATCTGTGCTGCTGCTACGACGGCGATGTTCTCGTTCACAAACAAAATCTGGGTCTCTGTCCACATTGTCCATACCCTCCTCTTCCATCTCCTGAAACTCGTCATATGTCATTGTGGGGGGCCGCCGCCGTGGAGTAGAGCTCCCCAGAACAACCTCTGCGCAGCTCACTCCAACGTCGTCTTCCAGATCTTGTCGGCCGACCTCCTGCAATTGCAACCCCTCCTGCCCAACTTGCTCTGGGATTTGGGTTTCCGAGTCCTCCTCGGACTCGCCTTGTATTTCAGTGCGCGGTGCATTTCCCACAGTTAATGGTTGTGAATCCGGGCACAACATTTCTGGCTGTTCCTCCATTGACCTTTGAAAGGTGGAAGTTTGTTGGGCTGGGAATAGCTCCTGCGAATACCCCATTGTGTCCTGAGGTAATTCATCGGACTGGTTATCTGGCAGTTGTGTGCGTGGTGTCGCTGCCGGTTGTGTCAGCTTTGTGCCCACTGGCTCCTTGTAACTGGCTGAGGACTCGGACCTCGTGCGTGATGTGCTGGTGCTGCTTAACCCACTGCTGGACGCTTGAGAGGTCATCCAAGTAATTATCTGGTCCTGTTCTTTTGGATTTGTGAGGGTTGTTGTCCTGGACAACATGGGCGGTATTGAGTGGGTTTTCTTGGGTGCTCCCCTGTGGCCTGTACGTGAACCGTCAAGGGAAACACCTCTTCCCTTGCCCCTCCCTCTTTCACCGGATTTCTTCCTCATTTCACTTATCCTTAAAGTACACGCTGACTGGCAGCAGTACAGTGGCAGTACAGAAATGCTATACAGTGGTGGGTGAGCGGTGTACCACTATTCCCAGCAGCGACACAGAGCACAATGCTATACAGTGGCGGGTGAGCGGTGTACCACTATTCCCAGCAGCGACACAGAGCACAATGCTATACAGTGGCGGGTGAGCGGTGTACTACTATTCCCAGCAGACACAGAGTGGCAGTAAACACAATGCTATATAGTGTGGCTGAGCGAGGTACACAGAGTGGCAGTAAACACAATGCTATATAGTGTGGCTGAGCGAGCGGTGTACTACTATTCCCAGCAGACACAAAGTGGCAGTAAACACAATGCTATATAGTGTGGCTGAGCGAGGTACACAGAGTGGCAGTAAACAGAATGCTATATAGTGTGGCTGAGCGAGCGGTGTACTACTATTCCCAGCAGACACAGAGTGGCAGTAAACAGAATGCTATATAGTGTGGCTGAGCGAGGTACACAGAGTGGCAGTAAACAGAATGCTATATAGTGTGGCTGAGCGAGCGGTGTACTACTATTCCCAGCAGCGACACAATGACTGCGGGGACCCTGGCTAGCGTGGCTGGAGCGCGAACTACCCTGCCTGCCTACCCAAAGCTAAACCCACAGACAAATGGCGGAGATATGACGTGGTTCGGGTATTTATTTACCCGAACCACGTGACAGTTCGGCCAATCACAGCGCTAGCCGAACGTTCGGGGAACGTTCGGCCATGCGCTCTTAGTTCGGCCATGTGGCCGAACTCGAACATCAGCCGAACAGGGTGATGTTCTGCAGAACCCGAACAGTGGCGAACACTGTTCGCCCAACACTAATACGTGGTATCATCCTAAGTTTACAACTTACTGCTGTTGCAGAAAGGTGCAGTGACCAAGGATATGTTACTGGAAGGTTTGGTAACCGGGGGTTTTGGTTACAGGAAAATGGAGTGACTTGCCGATGTGTTACAGGAAGGTGCAGTGAATGCTGATGTGTTACAAAAAGTTGCAGTGACTATTGATGTTTTACAGAAAGGTGCAGTGACTAATGAAGCTTTACAGAAAGGTGCAGTGACTACTGAAGCTTTACAGAAAGGTTCAGTGACTGCTGATGTGTTGCAGGAAAGTACATTGAGTGCCGATGTTACAGAAAGGTGCAGTGACTACTGATGTTTTACAATAAGGTTTAGTGACTGCTGATGTGTTGAAGGAAAGTACAGTGAATGCTGATGTGTTACAGAAAGTTGCAGTGACTATTTGATATTTTACAGAAAGGTGCAGTGGTTGCTGATGTTTTACAGTAAGGTGTGGTGACTGCTGATGGTTTACAGGAAGGTGCAGTAACTGCTGATGTGTTGACCAAGCAGAAGGTGACAAATCCAACACCTTAATAGCAGACTTGTTTCAGGTTTGGTAGATCATTTAAAATATTCCCAGTGAAGATGTTGTCAGATCTCTAGAGATCTTAAGGTAAATCAGGCCCGATATTTCATACCAGGGCTTTTGGATTTGCTGCTAAGGATCCACATTGGTCCATTTGTCTGGACTGATGGGAAACTTCAGTGGGAAATTGAAACGTGCACAGCTGAACTTTGGTTAGTTGGCAGCAGGGATAAGTGCTGAGATTGTACAATGGATTGGTATTACTCCAATTTGATTAAGAATATTTCAGATAAAGAAAAGAAGAAGAAAAAAAAATATTTGGAAAATAGGCATGGATTACAATTACAAAAATTTCATTTTATAAAAACAGTTTTAACTCCAAGTTTTTTGGTCTTTTTTTAATTAACCACTTCTGGGATGGGTCATCTCTGGCCCCTTGAAGACCAGAGCCATCCATGCCCTTTTTAAACCATTTGATCGCTGTGATTGGCTCACAGCAATCATGGGGTCAGGAGCCAGTAAAATATTCGGAAGCTCTGCTTTCACGCTTAGCGGAAGCATCAATGCGAACAGTGGCGGGAATGGCGAGAGTGAGTGATGCGCAATGGAGGTGAGTGAAATGTACACCCTGGCAGGAATAAGCAGCCTCAAACAGGGCGTAGATTTCAATCACTGCCATCTGGAAGTAGTTAAACTGTTTTTCATGTTATGAGCTTTTTTCTTTTTACCTGCTACCCTCATACCCCTTTTAGTTGTGATGGTAGAGTAGCGTTTCTCGTCTTCAACAGTAACATAAGGGTGTCTTATAAAGCCCCTCCCCCCTTCCAATGTACCCCTTCAATATCAAAAGTTATCTGGGTTGGTATTGGTCGGCCTCACAGTCACTAGTCTCCCCTTCCTAGGCTGGCTTCCTAACCTACATGTTGGATTAAAGGGTTATTAGCACTAGTAAAAAGGCCCGCCCATTAAAAAACGGGCACTAGGTCACAGCCGCTACTCCCCCCCCGCCCCCCCCACAATGTGCGCCTGCTTGATCGTTCCCCACCACTTCTGAGGTATATGCACACAGGGAGGGGCTTGCTTGGCAGTTGGAAAAAGCTGTTATTTCCCACAAAGCAAAGAAAACCTCTGTGAACCAAAGACAGCAAACTGTCAGGTCCGGCCCTGTGTCCTAACTGCCCTGGCTGCGCACATGCTCAGTACAAAAAAGCCAGGGACACACACCATTCAGTTGATGACGCAGGGACACTTGCATCTTATTGTATATGACTAGTGACCTTAGCCCGTTTAAAAACTGTCTACGCGCTTGCCGCACACCTGGCCGCCCGCTCACATGCCTGCCTGGCTCCGTCCCTGTCAATCCTGCCTGTGTGAGGCTAGGTCTGTGCTGCACACATGCGCAGTAGCAAAAAGCATGGACCCAGCTACACAGAGACAACTGTCCCTGCTGTGCGCAGGGACAGTTGCCTATAGACCTAAGTCTACTATTTATACACTGCACTTACACAACTGTATGTGCATACATGTGAAATAAGAGATTCTGTTTGCAAGCATCACATTACATGGCTACGACTTATTGTTTTCATGAATTATGCAGACTCTGCAATACCTAGTAAAAAGCAGAGGTGTGCATATGCTTATTCCATTCTCTGTTCAGTCCAGTGGAGCTTCTAATATGCAGAGAGCTGGGAGAAGCCATGTTCTCTGTACATCACAAGCCAGTCTGTGTGCAAATAAAACCCATCTGGTTATTGCAATCGTGTGGCCTAATAAATCAGGATCACTGTACAGCTACTACATAGTGCATATGCCTTTCTTACTAGCAAGTACATATCTTTTGTTAAGTGGCAGCCAACGCCACAATATTTCTGCATGAGTATCCATTATAATTTCTGAAAATGACAAATGAATCAAATATTGCCCACTGAGGTGAAAGATTCAGTCAGCGCTTCCCCCATCAATGGTTCCTGTGACTGCGCAGCTGATCATGTGAATCAAATTAGAGCCACAGCAAACAGGAAGTGATGCCTGAAAATAATATGCAGTTATTGTGCGGCCCCATTCACACTTACAAAACGCAAAAGCAGGAGTGAGTTTTCTGCGATTTCACATGGAAAAATCACTGAACACTGCGGCGATTTTGCCGCGATCGCGTTTAGCGCTTTTATAGCACTGAAACGCGATCGACAGGAAATCGCCTGAAAATGGTGCAGGTTACGCGTTTGCGTTTTTGCCCTTTTTTTGGGCGATTTGCAGCGATTAGCGCAAATCGCCCAAGTAAGAACGGGCCCATAGGGTTTCATTATGCTAGCGCTTTAAAAAAACGAAATCGGGGCAAAATGCTCTAGTGTGAATGGGGCCTCAATGAGGTAATTCACCTGTGAGATCAAAATGTAATTAAAACATATAGGACATGTACATTATCACCTAACAACAAGGAAACACCCAGGTCAATCTGTCAAAAGCTCTAGATAAGGCAGTATTGCGCTTATCTATTTTACTGAGCTATCATTTGCCAGAAAAGTCACATTTTCCCTGGCAGACTAGAGGAATGAATGTTCTTATATAGTGGAAGCGTAGTTGTTAAGTTTCCCTTAGGGATAGATGGTTTAAAGTTGACAAGTCAGACTGATGTCTTCTGGGCTGCATGTGTTTTCCTTTAGGCCTGTAATTGTTCAGGCATTTCAGTCAAACAAACAAGTGCACAGGTCATTAAGATTCTGCTGTCCTTCGTTTTTTTATCAGTTGCTGAATAAATCAGGATTTCATTTTGCACGAAGCATTAATCTAATATTAAAATTATTTTGGAGCATGCTTCCTGTGGAGAGATGTATTTCTTAGCAGCAGTAATGCGGCCATTATTAGTGCCTATTCCACTAGTAAGCGCGATCACAAGCTGTTTTTTTCTACACGCCAGAAATGAAATGCACTTGCACTGAGAATCGCACAGGTCAGCGATTGTGTTCAGGCAAAAAAAAAAAAAGTGCGCTATTGGAAAATCACGAATTACGTGTAAATCACAGTGCTACTGCGATTGTCAAAACGGCTGTGTCACCGACTAACCGTGAGAAAATGCAAATACAATCACTTGTGATCGTTGATTGTGTTTCACATTTCCAATTTAGATTTCATGTCTAGGGACCGCACAGAGCAAAAGTCTGTCTATTCAGGTGACTACAGCTGTTACCCTAAGCTGACAATGTTTGTCGATGGCCCTTGTTCAACTCACATTTTCTCCTAGGAGATCATTTTTAATCATCTGTTTCAAATATATTTTCAAGCACTCTGCAATTGAAAAGTACTAAAGTAGTTAGAGTAGGTGAAAAAGTACAAAAAAAGTATCAAAATTATTCTGAGTATTTGAGTATTTTCTTGCTTGCTGGTAGCCTAAAAGCCATTTTATTGATCACATGTGAAAATATCACCTTGGAGAAAACGAAAGTGAAAAAGTGATTTGAATAAGGGTTGTAATGTGTATGCGCTAGTAATTAAAGAGATGTGATGTAACTGATGGTCTCTATATGAGTACTGTACCTGACACTGTTCATCCAAGCCAAAGTAGGAGCACAAGGGTTCTCTAGCCCTGCATAGACAATGACATTCCGTTTTATTTTCATAAATGTTAATCTTTGATTAGCTGATGTCAAATGAATCACTTATGAGTCAAGTGCTCCATAATCATAATCCATAATCAGGCACTTCTAGCAGCACAGACTAGCAGAAATCCAGGCTGTGATCTGAGACAGCTGTATCTGTGCTTCAGTCCCTATGCAGTCTACACAGTATGACTACGGTAGGTTCAACAAAGCAGCAGCCAATTAGGTCACATCACCACATTTTTAAAAAAGGAATTTCAGCTGTAGAAGCCTGGGTTTACAAACGAGTGTGACATTTGTCACTTTAAGTACTATGCTGCAAAATTATGTCTTTGTAATTGTGCGTATATTATGTATACAGTGTTACATATAGATGGCAACAAGGAACTGTGCTTTGCCGCGCACATTGCCTTTAAACACCAATTTACAAATCCATTGCAATGTGCAGGATTAGGTGGGAACTTAGCCTAAAGTTACCCATACACTATGCAATATTTTTGCCCAATTAGACATTAGATTAGACAAAAACATCTAATTGGGCAGAAATTGTGATTAACCATGGTTGTCCAGTGATCGACCCGCAAGCAGCATTCCATGATCAGGATAGGTGTTTTTTGCCATGATCAACTGGCAATCTTAGTCATAATGCCGATCATGGGTCGATTGGTGATGCAGTTGAATAGTGTATCGGTAGCTTTAGGCTACTTACACACCAGGACGTTGCGTTTAGGGGACGTTATAGGGCACATAACGTGCCCCTAATGCAACGCCTGGTGGTGTTGGAGCAGTACGCTACCAAGAGCCGTGTTACAAGCAGCTCTTGGTGCGTGTGCTCTGTCGGAGGCGCTGCGGAGACCACGTGAGCGGAGCTCTCCGCATCACGTGTTCCCGCCAGCCAATCAGCGACCGCTCCTAAGAGTAAACGCTGCAAGTGCAGTGAATGCCAAGTAGCCATGTGCCTGGCTACGTAGAGGCCTCTCCCCGCCTCCTCTCCGACCCTAAAATAAAAAAAAACACCCGTACTGAGCATGTGGAAACAGTCTAATGCGGCTTAGCCGCATATAAAGTACTGCATGCAGTACGTTGTCTTGACGTGAAGCGTTACTGTGTAACGCAACGTGGGCACTGTGAACAGCCCATTGATTTTTCATTGCTGTGCGGTGGGGTGCGTTACAGGCTGCTCTATCGTGCGCCTGTAACGTCCCACTGTGAAAGCAGCCTTAGGCTCCATCAGAATTTTTAACTGGCCCTTTGTCACATTCTGGCTAAAGTAATTGCTAATCTACATAAGAAATATTTAGGTTTAACCACTTAAGGACTGCAGTCCTAAAATCCCTTCACGACCAAACACTTTTTTTCCATTCAGACCACTGCAGCTTTAACAGTTTATTGCTTGGTCATACAACCTACCACCTAAATGAATGTTACCTCCTTTTCTTGTCACTAATACAGTTTTCCTTTGGTGCTATTTGATTGCTGCTGTGATTTTTAATTTTTATTATATTCATCAAAAAAGACATGAATTTTGTCGAAAAAATAATTTTTTTAACTTTCTGTGCTGACATTTTTCAAATAAAGTAAAATTTCTATATACATTTTTGTCAACATTTATTGTGCTACATGTTTTTGATAAAAAAAAATCCAATAAGTGTATATTTATTGGTTTGGGTAAAAGTAATGGTGTTTACAAACTATGGTGAAAAAAGTGAATTTTCCCATTTTGAAGCATCTCTGACTTTTCTGAGCACCTGTCATGTTTTATGAGGTGCTAGAATTCCAGGATTGTATAAATACCCCCCCCCCCCCCCCCCCCAAATTACCCCATTTTGGAAAGAAGACCTCCCAAAGTATTCACTAAGAGGCATGGTGAGTTCATAGAAGATTTTATTTTTTGTCACAACTTAGCGGAAAACGACACTTTGTGACAAAAAAAAAACAACTAAGAAAAAGTTTCAATTTCTGCTAACTTGTGACAAAAAAAAAATGAAAATCTGCCACGGACTCACCATGCCCCTCTCTGAATACTTTGGGGTGTCTACTTTCCAAAATGGGGTCATTTGTGGGGTGTGTTTATTTTCCTGGTATTTTGGGGGTGCTAAATTGTAAGCACCCCTGTAAAGCCTAAAGGTGCTCATAGGACTTTGGGCCCCTTAGCGCACCTAGGCTGCAAAAAAGTGTCACACATGTGGTATCGCCATACTCAAGAGAAATAGTATAATGTGTTTTGGGGTGTATTTTAACTCATACCCATGCTGGGTGGGAGAAATATCTCTGTAAATGACAATTTTTTTATTTTTTTACACTCAATTGTCCATTTACAGAGATATTTCTCCCACCCAGAATGGGTATGTGTAAAAATACACCCCAAAACACATTATACTACTTCTCATGAGTACGGCAATACCACATGTGTGATACTTTTTTGCAGCCTTGGTGTGCTAAGGGGCCCAAAGTCCTATGAGTACCTTTAGGATTTTACAGGTCATTTTGAGGCATTTGATTTCCAAACTACTCCTCACGGTTTAGGGCCCCTAAAATGCCAGGGCAGTTTAGGAACCCCACAAGTGACCCCATTTTAGAAAGACAACACCTCAAGGTATTCTGTTAGGAGTATGGTGAGTTCATAGAAGATTTTATTTTTTGTCACAAGTTTGTGAAAAAAAACTATAAAAAATTAATTTCCGCTAAGTGTCATTTTCCACTAACTTGTGACAAAAAATCAAATCTTCTATGAACTCATCATACACCTAATGGAATACCTTGGGGTGTCTTCTTTCTAAAATGTGGTCACTTGTGGGGTTCCTATACTGCCCTGGCATTTTAGGGGCCCAAAACCGTGAGGCGTAGTCTGGAAACCAAATGCCTCAAAATGCCTGTTCAGGGGTATAAGCATCTGCAAATTTTGATGACAGGTTGTCTATGAGGGGCCGAATTTTGGGAAACCTGTCATAAGCAGGGTGGCCTTTTAGATGACAGATTGTATTGGCACTGAAGTGCAGGAAGCGCAGGATGTTCTCAAATCGTGACCTGAACATGGCAGCAGAGAACATGGGCATGTGGTGTATTGGGTGCATAGACCAATAAGACCGCAATACATTCTTTTTGACTAGACCCATGTTAAGGAGAAGGCCCCAAAAAATGTTACGTTCGGACACTTGGAGTGGTTTCCACTGAAAAGGCTGGGCATGGTAGCTTCTTGGATTGGCGGTTGCGTATTGTGTGGCATAACGGTTGGTCTTGGCCACAATTAAGTCGTAGAGACCAGCAGTGATCAGAAAAAAAAATTCTGTCACTGCGGTGGGGCGGGTGAGGGTTTGGCCGGGTGATCAGAAGCCAGCAGGGGGCAGATTAGGGCCTGATCTGATGGATAGGAGTGCTAGGGGGTGACAGGTGGTGACAGGAGGTGATTGATGGGTGTCTCAGGCGGTGATTAGAGGGGAGAATAGATGCAATCCATGCACTGGGGTGGTGATCGGAAGGGGGTTTGAGGGGGATCTGAGGGTTTGGCCGAGTGATCAGGAGCCCACACAGGGCAAATTAGGGCCTGATCTGATGGGTAGGTGTTCTAGGGGGTGACAGGTGGTGACAGGAGGTGATTGAAGTGTGTCTCAAGGTGTGATTAGAGGGGGGAATAGATGAAAGCAATGCACTGGTGAGGTGATCAGGGAGGTCTGATGGCGATCTGACGGTGTGGGCGGGTAATTGGGTACCCACAAGGGGCAGATTAGGGTCTGATCTGATGGGTAGCAGTGACAGGTGGTGACAGGGGGTGACGGAGTGATTGATAGGTGATCAGGGTGTGATTAGAGGGGAGAATAGATGTAAGCAATGCACTGGTGAGGTGA
This sequence comes from Hyperolius riggenbachi, assembly GCF_040937935.1. Classification (NCBI taxonomy): domain Eukaryota; kingdom Metazoa; phylum Chordata; class Amphibia; order Anura; family Hyperoliidae; genus Hyperolius; species Hyperolius riggenbachi. Next base: position 149,583,065 of record NC_090651.1, on the reverse strand, counting down.
TCAGGGGGGTCTGAGGGCGATCTGAGGGAGTGGGCGGGTAATTAGGTGCCCGCAAGGTACAGATTAGGGTCTGATCTGATGGGTAGTAGTGACAGGGGGTGATTGAAGGGTGATCAGTGGGTGATTAGAGGGGAAAACAGATGTAAACAATGCACTTGGGAGGTGTTCTGAGGGCGGGTCTGTGGGCGATCTGAGGGTGTGGGCGGGTGTTCAGGTGCCCACAAGGGGCAGATTAGGGTCTGATCTGATGGTGACAGGTGGTGACAGGGGGTGATTGATGGGTGATTGACAGGCGATTGACAGGTGATCAGTGGGTGATTACAGGGGAGAATAGATGTATACAGTACACAGGGGGGGGGGGGGGGGGTCTGCAGAGGATCTGAGGGAGTGGGGGGGGGGTGATCAGGGGCCCCCAGGGGGGCAGTTTAGGACCTAATCTAAAAAATAGCGGTGACAGATAGTGACAGGGGGTGATTGATGGGTGATTAGGGGGGTGATTAAGTGCAAACAGGGGTCTGAGGGGATGCTGTGGGCGATCAGGGGGCAGGGGGGGCGGGATCAATGTTCTGTTGTGCTTACTAGGGGGGCTGCCTCCTGCCCTGGTGGTCCCTCGATCACTGGGACCACCAGGGCAGGAGGCAGCCTGTATAATACACCTTGTATACATTACAAAGTGTATTATACACTTTGCATGCGGCAGATCAGGAGTTAACAACCCGCCGGCACTTCTAAATAGCCGGCGGGTTGATGTCACGGGTGGGGGGAGCCTAATGCCAGTGGATGCGCGCGATCCCCGGCTAATTAGTCCCCAGGTGCCGCCGCCGATCGGCGTTAGGCGGTCCTGGGAGTGCCACTTTGTCAACGCCCATCCGTAGTGGGCGGTCGTCAAGTGGTTAAAGAATAAGTGTGCAAGATCCTCTGGCCACTTATGACGACGGAACGCCGGGGCCCCGATGAGGTGCAAGCCTCTGGGTCTCGGCAACTCACTGACGTCACTGGAGCGCAGGGCACTCAGCTCCCATTGGATAAGCGGCGGACGTGTTCTCAGTATGCGCTCCCCTGCTGTAAACAATAATCACATGTGCTCACTGCGTGTCAGCTGATTTGCTGACACGCTGCTATGGGATTGGGTACTTTGGATTCCTTTGCCTTCTGATTGATTAGTCCTTGTATAAATGAATGGTGAGCGCCCTCAGTTATCACCCGTGATAGCCTATGCTGGGCTTGTTCTGGGCTGGGCTGTATCCTGACCAAGCTTATTTCTAGATTGATTTTCTGTTACCATTGCTTGTTCCTGACCACGCTTTCTGATTGGATCACCTGTTACCGATTCTGTTTGTACCTGGACTTCCCTGATTGCCGCCTGGATCGACCTCGGACTGGATAAGAATTTGCATGAACGCTGCCTGCCCTGACATCTGGCTAGTACTGACCACGTTATCTCTAAGCACCTGATCTGCACACCATTACTCCTGCTTGCAGCCATCTGATTCTCATCTGGATAGTCTCATCCATCAGGCCTCAAGTGACTATAGCATTGGGATACTGTGCTTTGTATTATCACTATTGGTTCTGTTTGGTGGATACTATTTGTATGCTACATCTACCACCAGGGTTATTGTAGTTTTGTACTAGGTAGGAGTTTGTGCAGATGTTACAGGCTGGGCTATAGGTCAATCATATGGGCATACAGTCTGACCTATAGTCATTGACCAGACAAGTTTGACAAAGTGAATGTACAGTATAAAAGTCATGTGTCCCTTTGCCTTAGCCTGCACTGTAAGAGTCATTTTGATCTGGCATATGGCACTGTAATAGGATACTAGAAGGACTGAAGAAGAGAGGCTGTGGTAAATAATGGCAATATTGAGTTACAGTTCAATGTGCTAGTGTTATGGTGGCCTTACACTGCAACTATGTCATGCACATTGCACATACTGACTATAGGCTGCCCAAGGTTAAACTGTCTGAAGATCATGCTGGGCAGTGGGCAAATAGATAAGAGATCCTTACAAGAAAATGTTGACATCTAAAAAGTGGGATTGCCCATTTAATTAATTGAAGAATTAAAAAACAGCACTGAAACGTTTAGCTTGCAATGTTAAATCTGGCGTTTACATTTATTTATATTGGGAGATTAATGAATTATTGAGTAATCTTGATTTCATAGGTGCTTGTATCATTGCCTACATAAAATAGATTATTACATTTATCTGCGTCTGCATTTAAGGGGTAATGCTTAATTTAGAAAGAGGATGTTCACTGATTGTGCTTATAGTACTTATGTGTGTCCTCTCATAAACTATGAGCTGAGAACAGATAACTTGCTGCTAATCTTTCGCTCTCACATGTTTTCTGTAAGATCCTGCATACTTTTCTTGCTCCTTGACCTTTGCCTTAATAGTGAATGACTGTAGTTCCTTATTAGGACAATGACATTATGAGAGGACAGGAAATCAAGACCTATAATCCCTTGCATCCTTTTCCTCTTAGTATAGAGATGCTTTCCATAAGATCCTGCTGAATACAGTGCTGCGGATGCTTACTATGTGAGATGTGCAGAGAAACACAGTGAAGCAAAGGTGTGCTCCCTCTGAGCATCCAGACGTAAACGGGAGATTATGAAACAGTATAATTGGAATTGATCACATCCAGCATTTGTAATTGTTCAGACTTTCTTTGAAGTTGAATTTTCCACTTAGGTGTCTTAGCGGCATTAACACAGCAATCTGGCACAGCTTTCTATTTAAAAATGTGTGAAGTAGCACTTTCCAATTATAGTATATTTATTTTACATTGACTGTGTCACTTGCACAATATAAGTAGTGTTTGTGTTGTATGTCAACTGGTGCAGGGAACCCCTTACTAGTTCATAATGCAGCCTCTAATGTCACACTGCATCCTCTTATTGCTGGCTACCTCTTATAATGGCAAGTTCTGCCCTGTAGAGCAAATTCCCTGATCTGTAAGTGGGTGAAGTGACCTCAGTGCCAATTCTCTCATGAAGCAAGGTGAAACATTTGCATCAGGCACAGAGATTTCAGGGGCAGCATGTTTGTACTGTGTGTACCTTCCTGAGGAGGAATGGAGTGGCTGAGGGTGAGCAGTTTGTTTGTCACAAACTCACAGCCAGCCAGCGTGCTATTGTATTGAGCTGCAGCATGTCATGTGAGAACATTAAAGGAGAGCTGTAGTGAGAGGTATATGGAGGCTGTCATATTGATATTCTTTTAAGCAATACCAGTTGCCTGGCAGCCCTGCTGACCATCTGCCTCTAATAATTTCAGCCATAGACTCTGAACAAGCATGCAGCACAACAGGTGTTTCTGACATTATTGTCAGATCTCACAGATTAGCTGCCTGCTTGTTTCTGGTGTTATTCAGACACTTTTGCAGCCAAACAGGCTAGCAGGGCTGCCAGGCAACGGGTATTGTTTAAGAGGAAATAATTGTGGCAGCCTCCATAGTATTCTCACTTCAGTTGTCCTTTAAATGAAACAGAGTAAATTGTCTGGTGCTGCGCAATCATTGCTAATCGGGGGGGGGGGGGGGGGGAGCCATCCTCAAAAGTTTGCCTCAGGCAGCAAAAAGTCTAGAGCCAGCCCTGAGTGACCTTGATACGCATGGCAAGTAACAACAATAACAATAACAACAATAACAATACTATTTATATAGCGCTTTTCTCCCTGGGGACTCAAAGCGCTGTGACCCTGCATTATGCAGTCTCAAAGGCTAGGGAAAGGAGGTGCATTTTTAGCCGTTTTTTAAAGCTGTCCAGAGAGGGAGCCTCTCGTACTGATTGCGGAAGTGAGTTCCATAGAGTAGGGGCTGCGTAGGAAAAGGCCCGAGCACCAAATGTTAAGTGTATCCTGGGAATAATCAGCTTCATCTTGTTGGCAGAGCGGAGGGTGCGTGGAGGGGCATAAAGTTCCAACAGATCCACTATGTATTTGGGTCCCATGTGGTTTAGAGCCTTGAATGTCAGCAGGCAGATCTTAAAATTGATTCTCCATTTTACTGGCAACCAGTGAAGAGTTTGCAGTACTGGGGTGATGTGTGAGCTGCGGGGGGCATTGGCTAGGATTCTGGCTGCAGCATTCTGTACTAGCTGTAAGGGGCGCAGAACCTTTTCTGTAGATCCGATGAACAGGGTGTTGCAGTAGTCTAGGCGGGAGGATACAAATGCATGAACCAGGGAAGTAGGTCTTCAGCTGGGATAAGGTGTTTGATTTTCGCTATATTTCTTAGATGGAAGAAGGAAGACTTGACGACAGCTGATATCTGCTGTTTGAGTTTTAGATTTCCATCCAGGATCACCCCAAGGTTTCGCACAGAGTCTTTATACTGTACAGTATCTCCCCCAATTGCTAGTTTGAGGTGGTGAGCGTTTTGAACTTTATCCATCATGTGTGGACCACCTACCACCAACACCTCTGTTTTGTCAGAGTTCAGCCTCAGCCAGCTGGTGTTCATCCAATTTTGTAAATCCACTAGACACGCATTTATGGATGCTGATGGGTCTTGGGTGCCAGGCTTGAAGGACAGATACAGTTGTGTGTCCTCTGCATAACAATGGTATCCTAGGCCATAGTTCTGGATTATTTTGCCCAGTGGGAGCATGTAGACTGCAAAGAGTAATGGTGATAGTACAGAACCCTGTGGAACTCCATAGGGAAGTGGCACTGGATTAGAGTAGTGTGTGCCCAGACATACTTGCTGTGTCCTGCCAGATAGGAAGGTCTGAAACCAGCTAAGAACAGTACCCCTTAGGCCACAGTAATTCTTCAGTCGCTGGATTAGTATTTCATGATCCACAGTATCAAATGCTGCAGACAAGTCAAGAAGAATCAAAATTGAGCAATCACCCTTGTCCCTTGCAGTAAGTAGATCATTCATTACTCGGACTAATGCCCTTTCAGTGCTGTGCCTTTTCCTGAATCCTGACTGAAAAGTATCAAAGATGTTATTATCTGTAAGCCTGGCTTCCAACTGGTTGGCGACTACTTTCTCGATAACTTTTGATAGGAATGGTAAGTTCGCCACAGGTCTGTAGTTGGTTACAGAATCAGGATCTAGTGATGGTTTCTTCAAGAGGGGTTTTATGATCGCTTTCTTTAGTTCTTCTGGGAAAAGTCCACTTTGCAAGGAGCACTGAGTGATTTTGTGAAGTGCTGGCCTGATCAGCTCTGGGCACTGCATTAAGGATCCAGTTGGGCCAGGATCCAGGTCGCAGGTAGTGGGGCGGAGACTTTGAATGAGAATTCCAAAATCTTCTTCACTCAGAGTGTCAAAGACTTGCCATGGTGGTACGGTAGTAGGCAGATGCAAAGTCCAGTGGTCAATTGATGTTGGTGTAATGCTGGCACGGATAGTAGACACCTTGTTTGTGAAGAAGGCAGAGAATTCTTCACACCTTTCCCTGGAGAATGTGGTTGGGGCTTTTAGGCAGGAAGGATTGCAGAGTGATTCCACTGTGTGATAGAGTTGACCAGCTCTGTAAGTAAGTAAGTAAGAAGGTGACCAGATAACTTTAAATCTTTATTGCTGTATAATAGTCAAACTATCCAAGATTTAGAGGCAACAGAGTACCTCTTTCTTAAAATGGTATGAAACTCAGCATTTCTTCTTTACTCTAAAAGATTCTTTACAGCATAAAAACTACTACCAGAAAAAAAATGGTAGCAGAACAGCATTCAAACAGTTAACCACAGCACTTTCTTCTTAAGTGGGAAGTTTATATCCGAACTAGCCCAAAGTTGAGGAAGTGATTACATGATGTTGCCTTATCAAGCCACTATTAGTAAACATTCCTAGCACTGCTTCAGCTGAACACAGGCAAAAGTGAAACAGAAAATAAATTCTCACTGGATACATTATTATATACAGTATAAATACAGCATTTTTATAATAAATTGCAATGGCAGCTTTCAGAGCAAGCAAACTGTACTTTGGGGACTTGTAATTTGTAAACCAGCTACAATACTTGTGCACAAAAGCAAACATGATAATGGTATGGGTAATAAAAAGGATGAAAACCTGTTATTATTGAATGTTATGCCAGAGTTTAATCCCGCTTTAGGGAGAACAATGCAAGGAAATGTCCTCTTTAGGGAAATAGTCAGGTTGTGTACATAAACTTACTTGGTGTGCTGACCCTCCTACTTTCTACTTATCATGGTTCATCCATTGACCATGATCTGAGCAACAATTCATTATATGGGCGTAACCATATGGAGTGCATCATCTCTACCCTTTATACTTATGTTATTTACCTTGATACACATGGTAGCGGAAATTGCATAAAAGAAACTATGATTATTTTTTTAAAGCAGACCTGAACTCAGAACTTCATCTCTGCTCTAAAGGACAAGCGACAGCATAATAACCTTTAGGCCTCTTTCCCACCAGGACGTTGCGTTTTAGGGGACGTTATAGGTCGTAAACCGTGCCCCTAACGCAACGCCTGGTGGTGTTGTAGGAAGACGCTACCAAGAGCCACGTTATGCAGCTCTTGGTGCGCCTTTTTTATGCTATGGGATGCAGAGACCATGTGATCCGCATCACGTGGTCCCGCCGGCTAATCGCAGCACAGAGCGGCCGCTCCAGGAGGTAAACACTGCATGTCACTGAGTGCAGCAAATATTAATTAGCCATGTGGCTGGCCGCGGAGGAGGGGAGACCTCCTCCTCCAACATTACTGAGCATGTGCAAGCAGTCTAACGCGTCTTAGCTGCGTATAAAGCACAGCATGCAGCACTTTGCTTGAACGTGCTGCGTTACAATGTTATGCAACGTGGGCACTGTGAACAGCACATTGATTTTTCATTGCTGTGCGGTGGGCTGCATTACAGGCTGCACTAACGTGCGCCTGTAGCGTCTTACTGTGAAAGCAGCCTTAGAGAAAAACATTTCTTTATTACAGCTGATACAAATCTTGCAATAAATCTGCAGTTTGTCTACTTCCTACTTTCATGGAAGCAAACCTATTGTTAACATCCTGTGTTTACAAATGAGCTCGCTGCCATGGCAGTCAGCTGACACATCTGAGGGATCAAATTACAACTTGGGCTTCTAAATACATACATGGTGCATTTCTTTATGTTTTTCTTCTGTCTTGTGCAAGAGTTCAGGTCCACTTGAACTGTCTGTTGTGCACAAAAAGCATTTAGAAGAAGTGCATCATCAGAGCCCACTGCTGCACAGCCCTTAAAGCAATACTGAAGTGAACCTGTCAGCAAAATGTAAATACTCACTAAAGAAGAGGAAAGGGATCGCATAGAGCAGGGGTCTCAAACTCGCGGCCCGCGGGCCATTTGCGGTCCTCGATACAATATTTTGTGTCCCTCGCTGGCAAAAGCTTCCTTATAGTTCGCTTCAGTGCTCCCAAGTAATCCGCCGCATCCCCGCCGCTAAACGAGGGCTGCAAGGGCCCCCAAATTGCCCGGGGGGCAATCCGCTGGCATTTCCTGGAAGGGGCAGAGCTTTAAGCTTTAGCTCTGCCCCTCCTGACGTCAATCGCCGCACGGATCGCCACCTCTCCCTGCCCCTCTCTGTGAAGGAAGGGTGAGAGGGGCGGGCAGAGGCGGCGATGCGCCGCGATTGTGAAATTCCTTATGCGGCCCAGCCTCATCCTGACTTTGCCTCCTGCGGCCCCCATGTAAATTGAGTTTGAGACCCCTGCCATAGAGCCTTCTCAGTCTTATCTTTGTGCCCTCGGCCCCTGCTGTCCCCTCGTGGAAGTCCGCGTCTTTAGGACTCCTTGGAATGCTTCCAAAGATGGGCGGATCCATACTCGTGCATGTGAAGTATGGTCCGCTTGTCTTTGGAATTACTCAGGGAGATAAGTACTTCTAAAGCCTGCATGAGGACTCCTGTAGGCGTATTTGACCAGTTGGTCAAGTACCTTTCACAGGGAGACAAGGGTGGACCGAGGGTACGAAGAGAGGTTTGGGCAGACTTTATGCGATACAGAGCCTTCTCTCTCCATAGGTGAGTATCTTATGAGAGTGTGCCCATCAGACAGTGCGCACATCAGACAGTGCTGTCAAGGGCTGCCTGAAGTCCCTGATGTGTGTCGCTGAAATCTGCTCAGCAGTGCATCCGTGATGTCAATTGTCCAATGTTCTCCATAAAGCTCTATAGAAAATGTGCCAGCAGTCTATGAATGCTAAATTACAATAATGTTGACTGTGTATATTAACGCAGTGATGACCTCAGCAGAAGGCTCTTACTTCCCTACATAATCTGCATAAGTCCACTGCTTTTTAAAGCAAATAAATACGGTATTTAGAACTGTGCTTATATGGCACTGTCAAAACAGGCAGCAGCAATGGATATGTTGCACAGTTTTACTGACATTTATTCTTAAATGCAAGTTGTCGCTCCGTTAAGCACCGCCATTCACAGACAGACCACAGGCAAGAATCAGCAATAAAGGATGATAGTACACAGGGATCAATATCATCATGGTTAATGGCCCATTGGCAGCAACAGAAAAAAGCAGCAGCAGTACAATCTGCTGATAGTTACTTGTACTTTTGACCTAAAAAGTGATCTTATTGAATGATCGCATTGAGAATTGGAAGTGAATTCTTCTGCAGACTAATTGGAAACAAGCAACAGACAATTGTTTATGTCAGCTGTTGGGTGATCAGGTGTGCCAGTGAATATGGATTCATTTGTGCTTATGTTGTGCTATGTGCAAGTACTAATAACAATGGATGTACTGCGACAGGGACAGGAATCCATGGGGACATTCTTTGCATCAAAAGTCAGTGTACATATATGTATATTGATTTGGAATGCACATCCGACTGATTCCCGTTTGGGTAATTGGAAGAACTGATTTCCCGATTGGCTGGGAGCAGGTCTGCCCTTGTGCACTAGCCCTTGGTTGGGAACCCACGGATGAAGGCACAAATTCACATGCTAACAGATTATCCACCAGCAGAATACAGCTCCAGCCCCCTGTGTTCCTTTCTGGGTTATCCATCCTTATACCCTAACGCTATCAGTCCTTTGAAGACATTATGCTTCTCAGCAAGTTGCTAATTAGGGCCAAGCACTGGGCCTTTGCAATAGCACACATCCAAAAGCGGCGTCGGGAAAAAATGGCGCATGGTGAAGGTGATGTAAAACGCTATTTACCGTTCTGAAGTACTAACACTAGATGGTGTTATTTTATATATTGGTCAGTAAGAATACATAAGAATTCTCAGTGCTTGTAACATGGCATGGTGATAGCTTAGTGATAAGTCACCAGTTTTCAAAGTTAATTTTGCAGGTTCGAATTTGCTTAACAGCACTTTTTTTTTCTTTCTTAATTTGATAAACTATCAAACTGCTATTTATGGAGTGATAAAAGATAAGTTTAAAAATACTTTTATGAAGTAAAAGTTTTGCGCTCTAAGTATCCCAACTGCATAACAAAGGCAAAGTTAAAAACTAAGTGGTTCAATAGTGGAAACATAGATTAAGGATCAAAGACAAGGAGTCAGTAGCTGCAAATTGACAAAAAATAGCAGTAGTGATTAGACAAAGAGAGGACTCGTTGACTAATCACTACTGCTATTTTTCGTCAGTTTGCAATGCAGCTACTGATTCCTCGTCTCTGATGCTTAATCTGCGTTCCCACTACTGAACCACTTCGTTTTTAACTTTGCATATGTTATGCAGTTGGGATATTTACAGCACAAAACTTCATAAAAGTATTTTTAAACTTATCTTTTTAGTACTGGATAGACAGCCATGCATCTAGGTCAATAACTAATAATTTAAACAAAAAAGCATTGACTGTATTTGAACCTGAACAAAAAAAAACTATCACAGTCTGGTGCACTACCACTATGCTATAGTATTTCTCTATGCTAATCCCATTTCCCAGCACCATAATTTTCTCATCCAGCCTTGCAAAGGCCATGTGTCACGATGTTGCAATTTGAGGACGCTAAATAGCGTTTTGGATGTCGGCGCCATAATGTTCAGGCGGAGCTGTGCGCCATTTTTTCCTGCTCCCTTTGCAATATACTTGCAATAATGGTTGCTTCACCAAATGTTCTGCAGCTAAAACATATTGTCATGGGACTGAAGCAGGGTGACTAATGTATTTCACAACAGGTTTTATGGATGGGGCTGCTGAGTCTGTTGTTTTGCTCAGTGTCATCCTGCTGTTCACTGAGAGTGACAATACACAGACGGAGCTTCCTGAGAAGACAGCAGTCTATGTGGTGGATTCACGAAGAGTCAGTAAAATTGCTATGCACTTTCTGCACTCAGAAATGTCACCAGTAGCTACACCAGTAGAGTAACGTGCATTGTGCAATTAGTGCAAACTTCAGTACCTAGGTACGTGTTCCTACGGTAACAAGCTTGCATACGGGTGGCACAATGGCATAGTGGTTGACGCTCTCTCCTTGCAGCGCTAGGTACTCAGTTCGAATCCAAGCCAGGGCCCTATCTGGAAGGAGTTTGTATGTTATCGCCATGTCTGTGTGGGTTCCATCTGGGTACTCCAGTTTCCTGCTGCATCCCCAAAACATACAGATAAGTTAACTGGCTCCCCCCCCCCCTCCTAAAAGGGGCTTCAACTAAAATACATACACTACACAATACATATGTTGACTATGGCAGGGATTAGATTGTGTGCCCCTCTGAGGGACAGTTAAGTGACAAGACAATATACTCTGTACAGTGCTGCGAAAAATGTCGGTGCTATATAAATACTAAATAATACTAATAATATTGTGCATTGCTACAGTGATCCACATACTGCAATTTGCACTCATTGTACGAGACAATCTAATGGTATACGTACAGGTAAAATTGTGTGCACAGCAATTTAACTGACTCTAAGTAAATCAACCCTTCTGCAAGTCTGTGCTGCAGAAAATGATTAGTAAAGGGCTTTTTGACCAAGTCCAAAGTGATTCATTTCACATCATCATATAATCGAGGCACTTATACAGAGATAAATACAGTACCTACAAAGGATATCATAAAGTGTGTACATAGAACTAAATAATGACCATTTAAAGTGCGTGTTTTAACTAAAGCTTGTTTTTAAAGGTAACATCCGGCTCCACCTCCTGATGAAATTCAGCTCATGGTACCCTGCTGAGGTGAGAAATGCATATTATCAAAATTCTATATTTTTAAATGGCCTGAAAATGCTATTGTAGCCTGAAAGCATACTAGCCTACAAGCTGTTATCTATAAGTATTCTACTTTGCAGATTACTCATTATGAGATACAGGTTTTAGAAAACATCATGTAAAGGAAACCTGAGATGACCCCTATGCCAGCATTTATACTTACCTGGGCCTTCCTCTAGCCCCATGTCCTCTGTTGCCTTGCTCGCCATCCTCCCTGCCCACTCAATTTGTTAATTTTTTTTTACTGCAGTTGGCACCATCAAACTGCCTCAAACTGCCAAGATATTTGGACTGCCTCATGTCTTTTATAGCAGGATTGCATGCACAAACACCACCAAGATATACTGGAGAAGGCTACTATTGGAAGGAAACTAGTGAGGAGATATATGGAGGAAAACGATTCTGGAGAGATTCGTATGTTAGTGTTAAGAGGCTGAAGTCCTCTGGGTAATTTGCTGCCAGTTAGGAGCATGGCAAAGAGGGGCAGTAGTTGAGGAGCAGGAAATAGGTGGATGAGTAAGGCCGGATTTATACTTGTTCTGCCCCTAGGCCGACTTCCTCTTTGTTCCCTATTCATGTACAACAGCGTCCTTCCCAGTCCATGTGCAGTTCCCTCTTCTGAGTATAACATCCATATACAGTAGTCCCTTTCTTTCATGTACAACAGCATCTCTTTCCTTCCATAAGTTGTTCACCATTTGCAGCCTCTGCTTTCAAATTGCAGGTTCCTCGTCTATATTTAGGAATTAATTTTCCACGTCCAGCTGCCCCCTTGGGCAGCACCCACCCAAGACCCAGGTCTTTAAGGCTTTTCCAGAAATCCAGCTCCATGGATGTGTTAAGCAGCAGAGTTTATGGATTGTAGAGATGGTAGTGTTTTTGGTTGGTAGGAGCCAAATGGTGTTACAGCTATAAAGACAGGATATGCACTAGCGTTGTAGTGGTGTCCTGAGTAAGGAAAGCTGGATGTATATATATATTTGAGTTGACAGGACCTGGATAGAGAGTAGGTGAATATCTGGAGTAAATGAGAAAGCAGAATCAGAATTTATCCCTATGTAGCCATCATGCTTTACAGTCAGCAAAAAGAGAAATGATATAAAGCAATACACAGTTTGTGCAGCCTGTATGCATTTTCCATTTCTGAAATGGCTGAGATCTGGGAATGGCTTAAGTAAGTGGTAAAGTTAGAAACTAATAAATATTTCCCTTGGAAAATGGACACTGACCATTAAAATGGAACTCTGTAGAGACAGTGTTCTTTCCAATAACTAACATTTGAATCGCTAAATCCAGCGCCAGCTGTGGGTGAAAAGTGGGTCACAGTGCGAGCAGGAGCTGAGCCCCCATCCTCATTATTCATTGCATATGTGGCCGCCCCAGAGCGGTTACATTAATCCACCACATTACAGTATTTCACATCCTTCCTGTCCTGAACTGCCCCATCTGTGGCATTTTCCTAAGCATTCATTCCGGGATGACCCAGCAGCATTTCATTCTGTTTGCTAAAAGTGAAAAATCCCTCTTTGTCCCTTTGCACTCTTGTTTGGAAATTGACCCTTCACATTCCAGATAAGCTCTTGGTTATGATTGCTGAGAGTACCATAGTAAAGATAAAAACTGTACAGTCACACTTAATGACAGAATAATACTGCTGATGTCCTGTGGTTTCTCTATACATCTATTTTATGTTACACATGACTACTAAATGGGGAGCAGGACATTGTTTAATTCCAGAGTACAACATATACTGCTTTCGTCTGGGCCTCTTCTGTTGAATAATTCCGATAAACATGGGTGTTAATTCGCAAAACACTTCCCATGAGTTATCGCACCTTGGTCCCTATTCAATAACGTTTCTTCTGAGTTTTAATTTTTTATCTTATATCAAACTTGTTTTTAGTATTTTCTTTCTTGAAGGCTGTCTACAAGGTTTTTAATTAATAAGGTGTTTTCACATCTCGTATGAGAAAACTCATTAGAACAGTTAGCTGAATAGGGTCCCTTATCTTTCTTTTTCCACCTAATTTGTATAAAAACTTCTGACGACCCAACAAGCAAAAGAATACTTTTCGTTCTTTTTTAATAAGATAAGGTAAGAAAAAGATGAGAAAATATAATTCATGAGCTTTGTTTTATAAATCTTACCCATAGTTCAGTGCGACACTTTTTCTTTTGTTATTTAGTGGTATTAAAATAATTGTTTTGTTTTGGTAAGCAGCTACAAGTTCCTAAAAGCTCTCTGCAAGCTCAAATTGTACATTTCTGCAACCTTGGAAACAGTACACAGGGGTTCAAATGGACCAGAAACACTCCGCATAAGTAATTAACTGCACAAAGCAGGAACCCAATAACTGCTTTTGTGCATATAGACTAATCATGTGAGTGACAGAGGGCTATGACGCCCCAATCTGCAATCTTTTGTTAGGTACAAATGTTTTGAATGCACATAAAAATAATGTAAGAAAACTGGAATCATTTTGCTGTTAATTTCTGCAATGAATCCGGCTGAACTGAAAAGACTATTTTTTTATCAATAAAAGTAGAATTTCCCTTTTAGAAACTGCACTGTGAGTTCATCAGCTCATACAAATTTCTATTGATTTTTTTTTAAACAGTGCCGCATGGCCATTTATACTAAACACTTCTACAATAGATTCACACTCCAGTTTGGGGTCTCAATTAGGGAAATATTACAAACATATTTATTTTGATCATTAAATGAATATGTCCATAATATAGATCAGTTTCTGGTAATTAATAAATATGTACTCCTTTATTAAACCCATTGTTTACTGATTCTTTCACGGGTTATCTCAAACACCTTTGTCACATGTACATTTAGTAGCAGCACATCTTATTTGTCTAGAAAAGTGACCCAAATATTCCATTATCCCAGAAGAGCAGAACGGAAGCCAAGTAAAGAAAGCAGCCCACCTCATAGCAAAGTCACAGCAGTAACAGTGACAGTGACTAAAGCCTTATCTTTTCAAACAATTCTTTTTTTTTAAGAAAAGCGGGGGAAGGTTATATATACATGTTATATTAAGAACATGATAGCTGCACTTGCTATATGGGAAACATGATTGTTGCAAGTGATAGGGGGACATCATAATAAAACTCTAGTTTTACATATTATATGATGGGTGCATTATAGTTGCACTTGTAATAGGGAGTGTTTTAGGGTATCAGGGCTGCACTTATTATATGGTTGGCAAGATGGCAGTATTTATTAGGGCTCGTTCAGACTATACGCGCTCCCGTGCGCGTTTTGGCAGCGCGGATAGTGTGTGACACGCAAGAACGGTAGAAGGGCACAGACAGCCTTTCTACCGTTCTCATCATATGCACGATTGCGCTATCACGTGCTGCATGCATTTTTGGGAATCGCAGCGCAGATCCCATTCAGCGCATAATAACACGTTGCGTTCCGATCGCACAGCCATCTGCGCTAAATAATGTGAACAAGGCCTTATGGGAAGCAGGGCCGGGCTGAGGCAGAGGCAGGGTGCAGTGTAGAAGGGGGCGCACAACTCACTCAGCTATCATTCCCCTACTGTGTTTGAGGCAGAGAGAAATAAAACAAGGGGATACATGGCAGTGTCTGCAAGCCAGATAACTAGAGATTAAGGAGTTTGGGGCGGGGGGGGGGGAGGCGCCTGGGGAGCCTTTTAGTCTAATAGCAATCAGTGTGTGATGGCTGGGGTGGGAGGGAAGGTGGGGTGCACTTTGGTGTCTCGGCCTTGTATGTTGGAGGACCTTGTCCATGCTCTGATGGAGCATGTGATGGTGATAATTGTTAAGTGGGATACTAAGTAAGAGGCATTAGTACACTAGGACTATTAAGGGGATGAGGCTGGGTGCTCTGACTTCACTGGGGCCATTACAGGTAGGAAGCTTATTGTACCAAGCTAGTGGTGTAAGTGAGGTTATTGGTTTGATTGTACCATCTGGGAGAACTTGGAGGGCAGCATTACAATATCTTCATTGGGAGCCATGGAAGATCGGTCCCTGAACAGCTGTAAGGTCAACAGCACGTCACCACATTTTGTGCGTTGCAGTGCGATGGGGTGGAGGGAATCACACCGCACTGGCCAGGTGTAAAACCAGCCCCAAAAGTTTTCTATTGGTAAGATTTGAAAATATCTCCCTGGAGATAATTCAGGAGTTAATGAGATATTGGTGAATATGTTTAAACTTGTATCTAGGCCAGGCATGGGCAAAATTGGCCCTCCAGCTGTTGAGGAACTACAAGTCCCACAATGCATTGCAGGAGTATGACAGCCACAGTCATGATTTATAAAGGCAAATGCATTATGGGATTTGTAGTTCCTTAACAACTGGAGGGCCAAGTTTGCCCATGTCTAATATAGGCAATATATGATACTATGAACTTTTTTTTTTTTGTGCATGTGAGAAACTGAAAAAAAAATCTAACTTTTGTCAGTTATTTTTTTTAGAAAAGTAAGTATACATTTGAATGTGATTTTTTTTTCTTTTTTGGGGGGGAACAAAAGAATGCTGTGTCTCCGAGAAAGCAGTGCAGCTGTTGTGTTAATATGTAAAGCAGTTACAAGGTTATAAGCAGTTGACTGCAATTACTGGAGAATAACAAAGTTTGCAGTAGTCATTGAGCTGTAAAATACCTGCAGTCTTGAATAAGCAACTAAAAATAATAATTCAGTTTGTCTTATCCATGATTTACAAGTTTCTAAAGCTCAGCGGTTCGAGTGATGAATTGAGTCTGACAAGCAGCGGTACCCTGGAACCCATCAGAGGCAGCCCCTGATGTTTACATACAAATTCACAATATAACGTGTTATCATTTTACTGTGAAAAATGTGTGCACATTCCTAATATACATTATCATTTATTTATGGTGTAAGATAAATGTTTTGCGTAAAATAGACTATCTTCAATTACACAACAAATCTTCCTATCTGTATATATTGTTATTAGATCTCTTGGCATGTGTACAGGAGGCAGCATGTGATTGACTGAGGCAGGGAGCACACTTCATTTTGGCGTATAGCGGGAAAGGTCCTATGCCATATCACATACAATGTAAATGTAACGAAAAATCCGCAATGCCGGATGGATTGCGGAAATATGGTGGTATCCAGTCCGGCAAGCGGACCTTCCAACACGGGATGCGGAAATTCGGCCGCATCCGCTGCGCAAACTCGTCCGAGCACTCTGCTCCAAACGCACCAGCATGCTGCTCACCAGGGCTCTGCCATCTTGCCTCTAGGGGGCGTGCGCGCATGACAGACACGCCTTTATACTCTTAGAAAGCGTGTCAGCTGACCTGGAGGTCAGCTGACATTTTAGCCTGCTCTGATTGGTTGCTGCCTGGGGTGGAGACTTCTCTCCCAGGCAGTATATAAGAAAGTGCTTTTCAGTCACACTTCATCTGTGTTTGCGATACCCTGTACTCAGACCTAGTCAGCGTTGTCTCTGATATTGTGTTATATATTGGTTTATCGCCAATATATACACATATCATACTGTTTGATTTATCGTGTATGATTCTGTGCCTGTCTTGACTACTCTTCTGCTTCCTGATTCTGTACTTCGCCAGCCCGTACCGTTATCAACTATTGGCTTGGTTTCCAACTATTTTCTTGTCTCACGTTTCTGTACTGCTGCCGCCTGATCTGTTGCCGAACCTCATTTTGTCTGACCTTTCTCCCTTCAGTGGAACGTCTCCCACTGTAGGGTTCTATTAGAGGCTTGCCTCTTTGAGACGACCGTCACTAGCAAACCCTTGCTGCTAGAGGCCCAAGAATCCTCCACTCCGTCCTTTGGATGCTCTCACACACGGGGTTTCCATTCAGAGGTAACCACACCTCTGTGGAATTAGTGTGGTGGATATTTCCACAGACTTGAATTTACGCTGTATATTATTATTGTTGTCTGCTGTTCCAGCTTGCTGGAGGTGGTATCTCTGTGCCCTATAGATATACTCTATTGTACCAAGCACCCTCTTGCATACGATTGTATCGTGTCACGCTATACTTGCATTATTGGTGATTCTGCAGATCACCATATAATCAGGTATAGCATCTGTATTATTGGTGATACTGCAGATCAGCATTAATCAGAATATCTGTGCTTGCTGACACCAATCGTTACAGTAAATCTATGGTCTGCACAAAAATTGCATTGGCGTGCAATTCACAATGCAGTTTCATGTTAGTTTTTCTAAGTATGGTGTGCCTTCTTAAAACAGAAGGAATTATGATAATTTAGCTTAAAGTGAACATTTAAGATTACCCACAATGCACTGTTACGGAATATGCAAATAATCTCTTTATGCCCTAGAAGCCAAGCTTGCATCCAGAACCGCTGGTGTCTAGCACGCCTATAGCTTTAAATTTTATAGAGCCATACCAACCCCACATGCAGACAGCCTGTTTCGGACTTTTGGTCCTCTTCAGTGCATGACAAGGATTGATATGGTTCTATGTGATAGGGCTTGGACCAGTACACAGTAACCAAGCAGCTCGTGGTGACCCAAAACCCCAAGGAAGGTATAGGAGACTTAAATAGACCGAAAAGCCCTCCTTTTTAAAACCGTACAGCAAATTATTTTTTCCCACATCAGGCATTTTTGCCTGTGCTTTTGTAAAAACAGATAAGTTATGAAGTAATGTCATTTTTCTCTCTTGTTAAAAGGCAAATAGTACAAATGCAAATGCATGGGAAATGCATGGAAGACATGAGAAAAGCTCAAATTCAAAAGTGCAAACGTAGAGAACAATGCATGCAAATCAATGCGTGGTTTTCTGCACAGACCAGTGTCCTCCCAGCCTCAGTCTCAGTCATATGCATGGGTTACATTTGCAGCATCCCAATGAGAGGTATCACTGAGTCCATGTTAGGGCCAGTGCACACCAAAAACCGCTAGTGAATCCACAAACACTAGCGGTTTTTGAAGAGGTTTTTCAGAGCAATTCTAGGCATGTTTAGAGAGATTTTCTAAACATGCCTAGGGTTTTTTGGAGCGTTTTTGTGTAGCAACTTTTATATGTTGTTACAGTAAACCTGTAACTGAACAGCTTCTGTAACAAAAACGCTTGAAAAACTGCTCTGATCTAATGTTTTTTAGAGCGGTTTTACACTTTCCTATACTTAAAGTGGTCTAACACCCAGCATTTCAACTTTGCTTTAAAAGATTGCTTACAGCTTATAAACTATTATGCCAGATTTTTTTTTTTAGCAGAAATTCACTGAATGGATTAAACATGACATTTTAGTGCTGCATTTAGCTAGAAATCCTCCGTGCTTGCTTGTTTAGTTACAAATGTATCTATCTACAATGTAACAAACAAACACTGCTCTGAGAGAACAAAGAGGGCTTACCCGGCAGGCTTTTCAAAGGTCTATTTGTATTCCAAATAAAGATACATTTGTAACTAAAGATAATGCGGATTCCTAGTTAAATCCAACACTAAAATGTCATGTTTAACCCATTCAGTGAATTTCTGCTTAAAAAGAAATCTGGCATAATAGTTTGTAAGCTGTAAGCAATCTTTTAAAGCAAAGTTGTAATGCTGGGTGTTAAACCGCTTTAACATTGAAGCAGAAACGCCTCAGAAATCAGCAAAAATGCTGCAGGACCTGACTTTGCGTTTGGGCAAAAAATGAACCGCTCTGGTGTGCACCATCCCATTGAAATACATTAGCCAAGCAGTTTTCACCCCGCAAGTGTTTTAAAAAACGCTCAGAACCACTCTTGGGTCACGGTTTAGTGAATCAAGCCCTTGGTGTCCACCAGCCCCTGCTCATCTTTGCAAGCTTTGCCAAGAATTCTGCTAGAATGCTATACAAGGAGGAAGAGTATTTAACGGCAGCTTTCCTGCCTTACATCAAAGGGCCCTGAGCTCTGATCCTTGCAAGAACACCAGTCCGCATGGAATTTGGATGTTTTTCTCCATGTACGTATGGATTTCTCCAACCCAAAAATATGCATGTTCTTGTTCAGTGGGTTAAACCCAATTCTAGACCTTTATTTTGTGTATGCATCACTGTGTGTTTTAGATTGAGTGGATCAGACTTTAATAGAATGTATTAATGGTAGTATGCTTTGGAGCTATATAAATGAAATACATTTGTAAATAATAGTGTTAGTGATAAATATGCAATTTTCGGTGTGACACTGACCACAACCGCAGATAACATCAACGGAAAAAGACTTTCCGTGGGGCTATTCAAATTCAGCAGCTGTTCTCAAGACTAATTAGCCCTGTGCAAAGTTTTGTTTCTTATGGTGCAAATTCTGGTTCTGGTCAAATCAAAGACTGCATATTAAACCAATTTAGAGCTCATAACTATTGATTAACACTGTGCAGTATAGAAAGTCAGGTTACTTGTGATAGAGGAAATTTAAACTAATAGGATTATTACTACTTCCATTCCTGCCCTCTTTCTGAAAAATAGCTTTTATGCTTTTGGCTTCAGTAGTGTTTAGCAACATACCTGCCATAAGCCAGTGTAATCAGATATGCACACTCTCTATGGGTCATTGATTCAGAAATTATTAAAGGCAAAGTGTCAGTTCAACAAAAAAGCAAGCAGCATTTTTAAGGAAGTCTGCAATAGCTCACTGTCTGTTTCACTCTTGCTTCAGGTTTCCTCTACATTCACATGCTTAACCAGCTGAGCGGTCTGGACGAGCTCAGCTCGTCCAACACCGCCAGCGGCTGCCGCTCAGGCCCTGCTGGGCCGATTTGAATGAAATAAAAAGCAGCACACGCAGCCGGCACTTTGCCAGCCGCGTGTGCTGCCTGATCGCCGCCGCTCTGCGGCGATTCGCCGCGAGCAGCGGCGAAAGAGGGTCCCCCCAGCCGCCTGAGCCCAGCGTAGCCGGAACAAAAAGTTCCGGCCAGCGCTAAGGGCTGGATCGGAGGCGGCTGACGTCAGGACGTCGGCTGACGTCGATGACGTCACTCCGCTCGTCGCTATGGCGACGATATAAGCAAAACAAGGAAGGCCGCTCATTGCGGCCTTCCTTGTTTATTCTGGGCGCCGGAGGCGATCGGAAGATCGCCTCCGGAGCGCCCTCTAGTGGGCTTTCATGCAGCCAACTTTCAGTTGGCTGCATGAAATAGTTTTTTTTTTATTTAAAAAAAACCCTCCCGCAGCCACCCTGGCGATTTAATCAGAACGCCAGGGTGGTTAAAACGGATATGAAACCATATGCAGCAGATGTAGTACATCGTGTGCGACTCCTTTGTGGAATGATCACAATGCCCAAGCATTGCATGAGATATTGCACAATGAGTGACAAGACAGGCACTTGCTCCTCTCTAATTTTATGTATGAGAAGATGGGGCTTCCTCTGACATCTTCACGTGACATGACTCAGGTTTTGTCATTGGGCAGTGTTTTACAGTGTCTTTTCTCTTTCGCTTGTATCAAGCTCCTTGATCAGACTTACTACTTAATGGCTTCTCTTTGCTGCAGATGTTGAGGAGCATTGCTGGCATCAAGTTCCTTGATCAGGCTTATTACTTAGTGGCTGCCCTGTGCTGCAGATGTTAAGGAGCAGTACTCTACTGGTTTATTGGTTGTGTTTTTACTTTACATGACATTGGGCATCCTGTTCATGTTATTATTATTTAGTATGTATATAGCACTGACATCTTCTGCAGCGCTGTACCAAGTATATAGTCTTGTCACTTAACTGTCCTCACAGGGACTCATAATCTAATCCCTACCAAATGTCTTATATTTTCCACTAGATCCACCTCTAGTACCTGTTGCAGATTGCTAGAGTTTTGAAACCTTTGGTGATCATTGATTAATCGTTCTTAGGCGTCTGTACGTGCGTCCAAGCTCCGCCCTACGTGTTTCGTCATGGGGCGTGACTCATCAGGGGCTGATGAGTCACGCCCCGTGACGAAACACGTAGGGAGGAGCTTGGACGCACGTACAGACGCCTAAGAAACGAGGCTCTACACTACACCCGGCCAGCGGACGCGCTGATGTTGCAGGTGCCGTATTTTAATGTGATACGCTATATCTCAAGAGTTTACATGGTAAGCAGATTGTTGTAGCAGGGTTTTTTACATGCAATAAACGGGATTATGCTATGTTACCTTTTATACTGGCTCTAGGATCTCATGTTTGATGGCAATGGCTGCCGGTGACTGTGTTCATTAGCAAGAAGACTGAGGGTGAGCAGCTAATTCATAGGGAGAGTTGGTGGTATCTTTGGTGCGTTCGGGGCTTATTCACTGCTCGTGGTAGTGCGTGATATGACACTGAAGGTGAAGTGGTCCCTACGTTACACCCTATGTTCCCCTCTCTGTTTTTCTTCCCTATATATGCCTGCTGGATTTATGAGATATACAAGCGCAGCAGTATTGGAACGATTAAAAGTGTGGAACGCCTATACAGAGGACACTGCTTGCAGCCTGGACTGTATTCAAGTACCCTTTTTTAGCACCTTGCGCAGCATTATTTGAATTTAACTGGTGATCATTGATTGGTGGATAGCCTTGACATGAGGATACACTGTTGAAGGGCAGTAAATGTAAGTGTCTGTGTGTATGTGCACTTCTTAGGCTCGATTCACAAAGCGATGCTAACCCAGTAAAAGACTTTGGGCTCGATTCACAAAGCGGTGCTTACCCAGTTAGAGACTTTAGGCGTGATGACCATTGCACCACGCTGGTGAAAAGCCAGTTTAGGCGTGATAAGTTTAGGCGTGATAAGTTAAGATAAGTTTAGATCGTGTGCAAAGCAGCACCATTAAACTCTATGCGAAGTGCACCAGACTTTGCTAGCGCAAAAGTTTTGATCAGCTGTGCACTGCGATGCTAACCCAGTTGGTGCTTAAACTTATCACGCCTAAACTGAGTTTAGGCGTGATAAGGGGCTTTTCACCAGGGTGCTAACTGTTAGCACCGCTTTGTGAATCAAGCTTCTTGTCTTGAGAAAGGACATATCATTGTCCAAAACAGGAGGCTACATGCTATATTAGATATGCTATAATTACATATCTACGGACCTCATACCTGTAATCCATAGAGCAGCCTTGCTGTTATTGCTAATACTGCTTTATCTGGTGTTTGCTAGACTTTAAACTGGATCAACAAGGGAAACCATGGTTTTTTAACACTTTTGATTTGTAATGAATTATAGCATGATGTTGTATCAAAAATTGCACGTTTAAAGTGACTAAAGGTACATACACACTTACAGTGGTGTGAAAAACTATTTGCCCCCTTCCAGATTTCTTATTCTTTTGCATGTTTGTCACACTTAAATGTTTCTGCTCATCAAAAACCGTTAACTATTAGTCAAAGATAACCTAATTGAACACAAAATGCAGTTTTAAATGATGGTTTTTATTATTTAGTGAGAAAAAAAACCTCAAAACCTACATGGCCCTGTGTGAAAAAGAAATTGCCCCCTGAACCTAATAACTGGTTGGGCCACCCTTAGCAGCAATAACTGCAATCAAGCGTTTGCAATAACTTGCAACGAGTCTTTTACAGCGCTCTGGAGGAATTTTGGCCCACTCATCTTTGCAGAATTGTTGTAATTCAGCTTTATTTGAGGGTTTTTTAGCATGAACTGCCTTTTTAAGGTCATGCCACAACATCTCAATAGGATTCAAGTCAGGACTTTGACTAGGCCACTCCAAAGTCTTCATTTTGTTTTTCTTCAGCCATTTAGAGGTGGATTTGCTGGTGTGTTTTAGGTCATTGTCCTGCTGCAGACCCCCGAGATCGCTTCAGCTTGAGTTGACGAACAGATGGCCGGACATTCTCCTTCAGGATTTTTTGGTAGACAGTAGAATTCATGGTTCCATCTATCACAGCAAGCCTTCCAGGTCCTGAAGCAGCAAAACAACCCCAAACCATCACATTACCACCACCATGTTTTACTGTTGGCATGATGTTCTTTTGCTGAAATGCTGTGTTACATCTACGCCAGGTGTAACGGGACACACACCTTCCAAAAAGTTCAACTTTTGTCTTGTCGGTCCACAAGGTATTTTCCCAAAAGTCCTGGCAATCATTGAGATTTTTTTTAGCAAAATTGAGACGAGCCTTAATGTTCTTTTTGCTTAAAAGTGGTTTGCGCCTTGGATATCTGCCATGCAGGCCGTTTTTGCCCAGTCTCTTTCTTATGGTGGAGTCGTGAACACTGACCTTAATTGAGGCAAATGAGGCCTGCAGTTCTTTAGATGTTGTCCTGGGGTCTTTTGTGGCCTCTTGGATGAGATTTCTCTGCGCTCTTAGGGTAATTTTGGTCGGCCGGCCACTCCTGGGAAGGTTCATCACTGTTCCATGTTTTTGCCATTTGTGGATAATGGCTCTCACAGTGGGTCGCTGGAGTCCAAAAACTTTAGAAATAGCTTTATAACCTTTACCAGACTGATAGATCTCAATTACAGTACTTTTGTTCCCATTTGTTCCTGAATTTCTTTGTATCTTGGCATGATGTCTAGCTTTTGAGGTGCTTTTGGTCTACTTCTCTGTGTCAGATAGCTCCTATTTAAGTGATTTCTTGATTGAAACAGGTGTGGCAGTAATCAGGCCTGGGGGTGACTACAGAAATTGAACTCAGGTGTGATAAACCACAGTTTAAGTTATTATTTAACAAGGGGGGCAACCACTTTTTCACACAGGGCCATGTCGATTTGGAGGGTTTTTTTCTCACTAAATAATAAAAACCATAATTTAAAACTGCATTTTGTGTTCAATTAGGTTATCTTTGACTAATAGTTAACGGTTTTTGATGAGCAGAAACATTTAAGTGTGACAAACATGCAAAAGAATAAGAAATCAGGAAGGGGGCAAATAGTTTTTCACACCACTGTATATAAAAGTCGGCCAAAACAACCAATAATGGCGTTGCTTGAGTATCCGACATGTTGTATCCTTAACGACCCCGATACCTGATCAGCCCTGATCATTGTTTATCTCATTCCCCCGCCTGCTGAAAGATGCTCTGGTTATCCCTCCACACCCCCTCTATAGCAACAATATACATCGATAGCCTGAAGCCTAGTGATCTGTACAGCATTGGGCCCAGAATTGTCATCTGAGGGACTGTTCCCATTTATCGTATCTGTGAACGTAGCTTACAACAGTGAAATACTTTAACCCCAATAATAATTAATAAGTAGTTAAATAAAGGGCATGTCAAACTAAATTGATAAATACATTGCGTATGTGTGTATTGTGAATGAAAGTTATAATCAAAATTGATAGTGATATTTTAGTAATACATCTCTAAAACAACCACACAGGGAAACAATAACAAGCTATGTAAAAAATAACATAAAACACACTGATGACTTGTGGAAAACAGTTGTAGCTTCTCTGTCTGGACATAGATTACCTGAATACATCAAATTGCAGAGCTACAAAAACTAGTATCAGTTGATACTAGAAATATATTCACTCACTATTCACTGGATGCATTATTATGCATTGTAAGTCCAAAGAACAACTTCCTCAGAGGATCTGCAAACTGTAAGTCAGTGTTGTCTTATAAATCCAAGGCTCTATCTCCCCCAGCTTAGAGCTAAGGGGTGAGTCTGTACATAATACCAAAACTGGTCTTCAAATAGAACAAGTTTAGTGTGGAAGAGATATCACTGCAGTATAAAAGGGAACACCCAAATCTGCTCAAATCTTTCGAACTACTGAAAGCCTGGACGTGTACTTTTCACAGTAATCAACCTTCAATTACATAGTTGTATTATCTCATGCTGTGTTTCAGTTACCTGTTTCTAATAGTTACAGGATTATAATTTGATATAGAAAAACAAGTAATGATTGAAATCCTGGCAGAGCCACTGTTATTTTTTTTTCTAGAAATTGTTTAAGTCCTACCTCAAGGACATTTTTTATGTAATTTTGGAGCAGTGTATTTTAGTTTTTTAAAGAGGAGCTGTTAGGTATAAGGTCTCAGAGAAAATAAACACATATATCAGTAGCTAAAGATTGGCTGTACTTACATTACATATGCATTTCACTGTCCACGTTTGGATTTCACAGAATTTGTATATAGTATATGCAGAGATAGATGCTCCTGACAGCTCATGGCAGGCTCCATGTTTTTCTGTCAAATGTGTCGTCATGTCCTGCCTGCTTCCTGATCACAGATAAGCTGGTACTTGAACAACACAGTGTGCAGTGAATATTAATGAGCCATGTGGCTAGGAACAATAGCTGACTCCTGCAGTGTACTCTGCCCTGAGATTTATCAGTGCTACGCGCTGGACTGATTAGAAGCTGCTGTAACGTCTCATTAGCAGCCGAGGGGAGGGCCCCAGAATGCTTTGCAGTTTAGTATGCGGCTTGCGTCCTTATGGGTCTATAACAGCCTTTAAGATAAGCACACATCAAAGGTAACTGAGATTTTTATCTTCACTAATGGCTTTTGGGCTTCCTTCTAAACTGTTTAACACAGAAGAATAGAGGTTTAAATTAGCTTCTGCAGCCTGACAGTTACTCTTTAAAGCATATGAAAATGTTATCAAAAATAGTTTTCATCCAGTGACATGGGCAGTGTGGACAAGAAAGTGACTTCTTCAATGAAGACCTGTCTCCCTACTGACTGACAGGCTCCTCCCCTTTGCTAGTTATGTAATTGGAGGCTGGGCTCAGACTGAGGGAAGAGGTAAACAGTAAATCCAAGTCTGCTGCAAGAAGCTCGGGAACAATCAAGTGCTTCGCCAAGTAGTTGCATTTTTTATTGCAAATTATACTTAAAAAAAATAAAAATAAAGCATGACCGCATTAAAAATATAAAATGCTGCATTGATACAAGTGTTCACTGAATTTTCCTTGATT
Organism: Hyperolius riggenbachi; assembly: GCF_040937935.1. Taxonomy (NCBI): domain Eukaryota; kingdom Metazoa; phylum Chordata; class Amphibia; order Anura; family Hyperoliidae; genus Hyperolius; species Hyperolius riggenbachi. The sequence continues at coordinate 149,557,093 of NC_090651.1, read as the reverse complement.
CTTTTGCTGGAATGAATTTTGTATGTCATGAGATGCTGATCCTGTAGTAGATTGCAGGCTGGGACATTTGACTTTACCAGGCACATGATTTTTTGGGGTCAGGGACTCTCTGCAGAAAAGTCATGGGATGAATAGTAACTCTCAGCAGTGGAAGCTCCCATATTCCTATATGATATATTCACTATAACTAAACATTCCTAGGAAGCCTTTTTATTGTGTTTTTCCCATGATGAGTCTGCAGGTTAATACAAAGAAACATTCACAAGACCAAGTTCTTCCTATAATAATAGTAATCCACAGCCCCTATGACTAGCACTACATGGCCAACGATGGTTTTCTGTGATGTTATGCCTTGTATCTGCCTTGCTTTCTGTAATGTATACTATTGAAATCTATAGCTGCGCTGTGAGTGCCATCATTAAAGCTTTTGTGCCTGACCTCTTCTAACTATTGTCTGAATTTCACACTTTCCTCCTTCTGTTCTGCCCGTCAACATACTGCGTTAATTCCAAGGTTCGTCATAATCCACTCATTTAAAAAAAAAAACAGAAAATATTCAAGCCGCTTCGTTAACGATTGAAATCCTTCCTTCCTTTGATATATTGTGGAAAGTGGTTTTCTGATGTTCCCGACACGCTGTACGAAAGCCTTCAATAATGAACTGATCTTATCACCCTGTCAGACTGGCCTGTCTGTGCAGCAAGCGTCTCTCCTCCATCCCTGATCCTCTTCCCAATTAATCCCATACGTCCCTCTCAGAACATTATCTGACTGCTTGCAGCGAGGAAACCGGTTTTATCTCATGAATGCAGTTCTTCATAATATATTCACTGGGAAAAAAAGAGGCATGTGGAATTTTCAAGAGGAGGTGCTTTGTTCATTAAAAAATGCCTTGTATGAATAGTCTGTGGAAGAAAACAAGAAATACTGTTAACAGTTTTGTAATGTTTAGGCATCTGCATTGAGAACTGCTCTATGAAAATTTATAAATTAGTTCTGACAAGGACTATTCATCCATGTGGTTCCATATAGAATAACATAACTCGGAATTTCTGCAGACTCTTGCGCGGGTGTATGTTATTATTCCATGCGAATAGTGCTGCAGACATGCAAGGAGCCCTGCCACTTCTATTCAGTGATGTCATGACCAAATTCCTCTAGCCAAGGTTTGCTATTGTACTGTAAGTAGAAAAAGTACTTACAGAAAACAGAGAAAAAGAATTGTTGTTGTAGGCAATACCTTTTATTAACTTACAATATTTTCTCAGACGCAAGCTTTCAACTACATTAATTTCTCTTCCTCAGGGTTGATGTTAACGCATTTTACTTGCATCGGGCTTCCTTTTTTACCATATATATCACACATACCTGTAATACACAAGGCCATTTCAAATAAATAAAGATCAACTTTACTTTATATAACATAATTAATAAAATAGCTTATGTATGCAATATTTATTTATAAATAATTTAGCTCAACACTTGCCCATTGAAAAATCTTACCTTACACTTAATTACATTTTTAAATGTATCATTTTTACTGCTGGCAAGGTGAATAAATGTAGTAACAATAAATGATTGTTGTTTTTTCTGCTGTGTGTAGTGAGAACGAGCATCACATGATCTCCCAGAGTTCTCTGGGGGAGAAGGTTACATGACATCATAGTCTAGACTAAGCACAACTGGGATGGTGGGGTTACATACTTATATACAATAATATATAGGAGAAAAAATGTTTCTCAGGCTGAAACCAGTATAATTAAGGTAAAATGAAAAATGGGTATGGTAAATAATATAGTTCTTTTGTACTATGTGTCATCAGGGTTCCTCCTGAAAACTATTCTGTTGACTTTAAGGCCTCTTTCAGAAATTATTGAGCTGAATTTAGAATTCCTAGACTGCTATTTCCGGTTTTAGCAATGAGGGAACCCTAACCACACTATAGAAGTATAAAGGTTATATAAGGTGGGTCTACTGTAAAAAATATGTATCTTAAAGCGGAATGAAACCCAGCATTTCTACTTTGCTCTAATAGATTATTTACAGCATATTATATACAACCAGCATTTCTAAATGAATAATAATACTTATGCACAAAAGCAAATATGCTAACCGTATGGCATAAAAAAAGAAGAAAAACATGTTTTTATTGAATATTATGTCATGGTTTTATACCGCTTTAAGTGATACCTGAAGCTTTGTTTTGTTCCAGTGAACCTATACGGACTACTGACTTCAGCTATAGAGAACCAGAGACAGTAAGAATTTATGCAGGGGGGCTAAAAAGAACCTAACATATAGCTGCTGAAAAATCACTGCAAAGTATTTCTTTTTTAAAACAAATATAAATTGTAGGTTACTGCTTCCATGTAGTCAAATAGCAGTGCCCAGGATAGTGGCAGGCGCTCTATACAAGAATTGATATATTATGGGCATCACTTTTCAGCTCTTATCAATGAATACCTGCAAATGCCTGATTTTTGTTATAAAAGTGTGCAGTATTGCTGATACTAGGATGACATCATGGGCAGTCACTACTTTGGGTTTTTATTAAATCTCTGCAGCATTGCACAAGAGAACTTCATGAATAGCTTTTAACATTTCCTATCGGTTTTATACATAAGCAATTGTATTACTGTTTAGTCATGCAAAACATCATGTTAAAGGGTAGATAATAAACTTTGCTAATTTATTTATTATACTTTTTGCAATGCTAATGTATATTTGGTGATATTTGATTTTAAAGTTTGTATCTATACATTCTCTGTTCAGTTTGGACTTTTCAGTTTCAGGTGACAGTAGCATGTCTGTACAGGTCCTGTCCTCTGCACTCGACCATCTCAGAGGAATAACAACTGATCATACTGGACTAAATGGTTAGCACTCTTGCTTTGCAACAGCCCTTGTTTTGGCTCCAAGCCAGAACCTTGCCTACATGGAGTTTGTATGGTCTTCCTGTATATGCATAGGTTTCCTCTCTGACCCCAAAAAACATACTAGCAGGTTTACTGGCATCATCCCTAATACTGCCCCTAAAATGTATGCAGGTACACTTGATTGACTTGAATGTAAGCTGCTATAAGGGACAGTTATCTTTAAGTGTGTGTGTGTGTGTGTGTGTGTGTGTGTGTGTGTGTGTGTGTGTGTGTGTGTGTGTGTGTGTGTGTGTGTGTGTGTGTGTGTGTGTGTGTGTGTGTGTGTGTGTGTGTGTGTGCGCGCGCGCGTGTGTGTACAGTAGAGTTCCGGTTATGCGGAACTCAACTAACCAGCAGTCTCAACCAACCAGCACAAGTCGCTAGCAGTACTCACAGTGGTGGGTATGTAAATCTCATTCTGTTCAGTAAGCCAGCACTTATTGAGTAAGGATTCCTGGGGCTAGACTCCCTAACACTGCTCCTGCACTGAGCGTGCCTTGGTGGCTGCAGCTCAAGCACTTGGACTCCGCCAGGAGAAAAGTGCAATATAAATGTTATTTGTCTTGTCTGGTTGGGGCTGACTACTAAGGCCCCGTTCACACTTGCGTTTTGGCAAGTAAACGGACCGGATCCTGATCGGATCCTGATCGGATCCTGACCTGATCCTGATCAGAACTGTACAGTTCCGATCCGGATCCGGTCCGTTTGTATCAGGCATGCATCAGGCTGCCATCCGGATCCGTGGGCAAAAAATAGCGAAATTAAAAAAAAAAAATGTTGGGGTCAGCAGAAGGTGCACCTGGTGCACCTGTAGAATCAGGTTCCTCCGCTGTAGGCCTCACCTCCACCTTCGACATTCTGCCAAACAGCTCCAGCACGTCTGTCACTACTGCTCCACTCCAGACATGCTTGGCCCATGTGTCCCCATCCGAAATGGCCGCTTGGATACGCATAGGAAGTGGGGTAGAATGTCAGGTTGTTGTAGGCAGTGTGTTCTGTGCCTTCCGTTCCCCATTGGTTTCTGTGTTCCTGATGGCGCTGTCAGGCTCAGGTCCAGCTCCGGTCCGGGTGCGTGGGCCGGAGAGCCGGACTCAAAAAATAGCGCATGTTGGAAGAGAGTCCGGAGTCCGGATCCGATCCGGCTCCGTACTGTACGGAACGGACACGTGTAAACGTCCACATAGCCTTTACATTGCTATGCGGAACGTACGTTCCGTTTGTACAGTATGCGGTCCGGATCAGATCCGGAAAATCCGGATAGCGAACGCTAATGTGAACCGGGCCTTAGGCTGTTTGTGGGCTCTGCTGTGCTTAAAGACTGTGTTCCTTAGCTCCCCCAAGGTTAACATACTTTTAATTGCTGTATTTTACCTGCTGTATTAATACGTTTAAAGAGAAAACGTGACCAAGGATTGAACTTCATCCCAGTCAGTAGCTGATACCCCCTTTCCCATGAGAAATCTTTACTTTTTCTCAAGAAGATCATCGGGGGACTCTGTATTGCTGGTATTGTGTTGAAACCCCTCCCACAGTATGATGTCAGGACCATGGTGCTGACATCACACTGTGGGAGCCTTGTTGAATTGTGGGAAATAACAACTGTTTCCAACTGCCAAAAAAGCAAGCAGCAGCTACTTCACCTGCCAGCAGTAAAAATGTCACCATTTGATACATGTCAGAATGTAAATCAGGGAGAGGAAAGACTTTACAATGGGCAAACATTGACTAATTCATTTATACATAATTATTGTAGAAATTAAGCACTTTTGTTCATTACGTTATTTTCACTGGAGTTTCTTTTTAATGCATTTCATGTACTGTATTAGCAAGGCCTATTACTTTCATTGAGTCTCAAGCAACCAGGAAGTACACTTATCTGGCATCAGCTGATCCCCGCTGGTGGTGGATAATTAAGACTCTACTGTATATCTGTACACAGCTACAAGGTGGCAATTCAGAGGTTGATTTGTTAACGAGTGATTTAAAACAGATTACTTGAACAATCCCCTAAAGTCAAATGCTTCCACATACAGCATTGTAATTTCCATCACATGCATATGAAATCAATCAGATTAGCTACCCCACATTCTACTGCTGTGCCTAGTGCTGTACAGAACAGTAGATTTGGAGGAAACCTATCTGAAAACCTTTTAGACGCTAGCAATCAATCTTTGGGCCGGTGGAGAATTGTGGGCAGAGTCTAAATGATCAAAGCTGCCAAAAATCAATAATTTCCATTGAACTGTGCATGGTGAGAATGACTGAAAGAATAGGAATTGCAGTATGAGCCACCAGTAGATTGTCTTGGGTTCCATAATACCCAGAGAGCCTGAGCTGACCATACACTTGTACTGAGATAACAGAGCAGACAGGCACAACACCCGCTACCTAGCACTGACTTTGATGTAAGAAGCATCTATTGCTGACTCACATCACTGTATCTAATATTTGGAACATTGTGTTTTAACATCAAATTGACAAAATTGCTTAATCTGAGAAGATGAAATTCTTTTTGAAACCTAACACTGTTTAATAATATAATTTATATGATGTTCATTTAAAGTGGAATCTCTAGAAACCAAAAAAAAGTTTGTCTTAGCCCCCTTTTCCAGTTAGGACCTGAATTTTTAATGAAAAAAGCATTCTAAAAACATGTAGTACAATTTGATGCATTATTCAGGAATTTTTGCACGAAAAAGGAGGCGTTTTCACGTGCAAATTCACGTTTGCGTGCAAGAAAACGTTACGCACGCTATAACGCTAGCGCACCCGTGATAAGAGTTATCACGGCTTTGTGAATCAAGCCCTATGTGATGACAGCATTGTACCCCAGAGGACTCTGGGAGACCATATTTTTTTTTTTTGCTCACTTAGCAACAAATAATCATTCCGCAGTAATGCACCTTGCCAAATGTAAAAATCTGTGAGAAACGTAAGATTACATTTATCACAGATTTTACAATGGGAAAACATTGACTAAATAATGTATACAGTAATACTGTAAAAAATAAGCAATTGTACTCCTTACGTTATATTCTGTAATAAAGTTCCTCTTTAAACAACAAGAGTCTTAAAACACATTATTTAGTGGCCTCAAGCATTATTTGGGTGACCACTGCAGGTTCCTTCTCCCCTACACTTTGTTCTTCCCAACACCAGGGGGCCATGTGCAATTGCAAATCACTTTTTTACCTGAGTTTTCTCCTAGGAGATAATTTTTCATCTTCTACTTAAAATAAGTTTCCAGCACTTTTCAACTGAAAAACTTTCAAAAGTAAATGAAAAAGTACTATCAAAATTATTGTGAGCATTTTCTTGCATTCTGGTGGCTTAAAGGCATTTTATTAACACATTTTAAAAATATCACCTAGGAGATAACTCAGGTGAAAAAAAATGAATTGCATATGGGCCCAGGTCTTGAAGTGTAACTGTCAGGCATAAAATCAAAAAACAGTTCTTTATTTTTATCTGGTAAATAAGGATGATAACCAGGCAATCCATGTAATAAGGATGCTAATCAGGCAATTCAAAAGTTAAAAATCACTCTTATTTTTCTTCTCCATAAAATAGAATTCCCTAGCTTCCCTGGCTCTTATTTGGTACATCTGCCGCACAAAGGAAGTTTCAGGGCTTGCTGGGTTTTCTTTTTTTCTTCTTTACTTTCCCCTCAGACATAGGTAATGCATCCTGTTTGGCTGAAGCCTCTTCTCCCCCCCCCCCCCCCCACACACACACCTCTGTTCCTTTCTGATTGGCCAAGGGCGGGCAATGTATACATGATCCGGCAGAGGAGAGTAAGGGAGTAAATTACATCAAAATTGGCTTCAAAATAGACACAGTTAAGATGGAAAATTCTCTTTTTTTACTATAGAAAAATAACTAAAATCAAAATGTGGACGTGCAATACATATTTTATGTAAGTAGAACAAGTATTTATCTACTTATATACGGTATGTGTTTTTTTTCTGAGACAGTATGGCTGACAGCTCCTCTTTAATGTAAAGTGGCACCACTCTGTAGTTCTGATATCTATCCCCAGGGCTTAAATGCTTCTCATGGTACACTTCCTTTAGAGACAGAAGATTATTAAAGCAAAATTACAGTCTGACATAATATTCAATATTGTTTTGGCCATTTATTTATCCAGTCTGCTTTTAGTCCAAAAATATATCACCTAAATAAGAATAACAAATATTCCCAATATTACTGTGCAGCAAATGTTGGTAGCTGCCATTGCATGGGTATGCTATTTCCAGTTCAAGAGTTTCCAAAAGTCCATTTCCAGACATCTTTAAGTGCCCTATAGGCTTCAGAAACAAGAAAGGGTGTGTGAACTTTGCCATTAAAAAAACAGTTGTGTCTAGTTTATCCATAAAATAGGAACTAAAAACAGTATTATTATCATTATAATTTATATAGTTCCTCATTCTTTATAGAGTAAATTGAATAATTTATGTCACTTAGGCGTTGCTCATGCTATAAAGTGCAGGAAACTGATATAAAAATGCAAACATGTTTGTATATGTTTTATGTTTTCACACATTATTCACTGTTCCACAGTGCATTGCAATGCACCTTCATATGTGCTTAGTATGTATTTTAAAGACAAAGAAGCCTTTTACTCACAAAGTACTATTGAATTGTTTTTTATGTGCAGTAAAACCAACACAACTGTACAGTGTATGCAGTCAGGCGCGTAGACTTTTATAAGCATGGGTTGCACATGAAACATGTATACTGTTGTGTAGTAACATGTCACACAACAACTCATAGTACAAGAGTGATCTGTAATTGGAAAGTAAATGGACTTTCATATTTCCTTGTAGATCATGCACTTATGTGGTCTACATTGTAGATACGGTGCATAAACCCTAACTGCCCTTCAAAGGAGCACCCACATTTTAATGTCCTTGCAACTGCCTAGGGTTGATTATTTGGTGAAAACTCAATTAGCCTACAAGTATATTCCTAAAATATCATTGTTCTCTGGCAGTAATGCAGTACAGAAGCAAGGGTTATTTGAGAATTTTTGTATTGGTAGGGCAAATCAATCAGCTTCTGTGAAAACTTGACCTTTCCTCCTAGCTATTCACTTAACCCTAACTTCAGCCCTAACAAAAATCTTTATGCATCCACTTTCCTTGGTTGTTCTAATCTTAATATAGCTTCTAATTTTAACCCCTTCATTACTTGATATCTAACCTTACCTATCAACTTTCCTGAAACCCAAATGTTTACCCACCAATCTATTAAGCCTGTCTTCTCCTGTTATTATCTATCAGCCCTAAATGATAAACCTAGCATGTTGGTAACCTACACCCAAGAGACCCTAAAACCCTATCAGTTACGACCCCAAATTTAGTCTTCTCAGACCTTGGTAGCCCTCAATAGTTTTGATGCTTATGTAACAGCATGAAGACCACCAATAAGTCAAGTATCTAATGTGGCCCAGTGACAAAATTACCCTCCCTAGCGTTCTGGACGAGCTAGGCTCGTCCAGAGACGCCGGAGGCCACCGCTCAGGTCCTGCTGGGCCGATTTGAATAATTTTTTTTTTGAAACACGCAGCTAGCAAGTGTTTCTCCAATTGCCGCCGATCCACCGCTACCCGCGGCGTAATAGGGCCCCCCCCTCAGACCTCGTGCGCTGCCTGGCCAATCAGTGCCAGGCAGTGCTGAGGGGTGGATCAGGACTCCCTATGACGTCACAACGTCGATGATGTCGATGACATCATTCCGTTTGTCGCCATGGCGATGGGGAAAGCCCTCAAGGAAGTCCATTCAGAACGGGATTTCCTGACGGGCACAGGCGCCGGCGGCGATCGGAAGGGTGGGTGGGAATCGGAAGGGAGGGGGGTATCATGTAGCTAGCGCTAGGCTAGCTACATGATTAAAAAAAAATTAGGTGTAAAAACCTATGCGCATAATCAAACCGCCCAGCAGGTTACACAGACAATATCTATCAACTGTATTACCTCAAGTATACAGGTATCTGAGACGCTAAATAAGTTATATGTTGTTTGGGAAGTAGCATATTTACCTGAAACAGAGCTTAGCTGTACAGAGGTAGAGATTATGTACTTCTGACTGGCTTCTGCCATTGCTGGGCTGTAGGAGGCTGAGTACTTTCCCCAACTCTCTGCAAACAGCAATGCTGGAAAAAAAAACTAATACATGGGAAATGATTGTGGTGGTGTGTCTCTTTTCTTTCTATGTCAAGACAGCTAAAGGGTGGATAAAACATGAAGAGGGGTCAGTGACTCTCTGCTGACCTCTGCAGGCTGTTGTTTGAGTAGCCATTATTACATAATTTCTATGGATAGAAGGTGGTACAGTAAATGACTGCATGTTTTGCATGATGGCTACAAGGGCTATGCACTTATATAATCTCCTCAGAGAATGACATGGAAAAGGTTAAATAACTGGTCTGTTAAAATCATTAGAGATTCCAAAATACATTTCTGTGGGAAACAGGAATTTTAACATTTACTTTTTCTTAGGAAACAGAAAAAAAAATTCTCGTCGGTCTCTAAAATGTAACACAAAGAGCCTATTTACAGATTCTTAAAATATACACCCAGGCTGCTGACCCGGTAGGGGAGCTTCCCCTGTAGCTAGATTTTTGCGCAAGCTCAAACAGGGCCGGGCACAGTTGTGAGAAATGACTTGTGCCCATTCGTGCACAGAAATAACATATAAAATATAAGCTGAAACCACATAATCGTTTTGTGCAGCTGACATGGCACTTTTGAAGATAAAGCTGACATCCATTGCTTTCATTGAGGAAGGCCAGGAACATATTATCCTTGGGACTCTTTGGTTATTTAATTACATCTGTAATATATGTGATTTAATTTCATTCTCTGAAAATATAGTTTATGTATTGGTTTCAGGGCGCCAGCACATCAGAAAGCTTAGGATAATTGCTAAATGATATGACTGGGCAAATCTTTTTAAAAATACTACAATTCAATAGGATGTGTGATGTACATGCTCAAATGTAATAATGATAAGTCTGCCTGCTCTTACTTCTGAAGATTTGATTTTCTCAACAAGTATATTTAATTTATATCCCGGAACACGGCGTGCGCAGCATGTACTACTCACTACAGTGTGGCGTGCACGCTGGGATACTGGAGCGAGGGAAACAAGTGTGTGCCTGTATGGTGACATCACTGAGCGGAGCCACAATGGTGCAGAATGGACATACTGTGCATGCGCGGCGCAGTATGTCTAGGTCATAGGTTATGTTAGTCGCCTGGGTCAGCCTGACATAATGAGGCTTGAAGCTTGACAATGGCGAGTGATGAAGGGGAAGGGCAGGCGCAGTAAGTATCTACTACTATCACTCCACACATGACATATGGCCATTTAACCAGAGTCCTTCAGCTCTGGTATCCTTTAACTTATCTGATTATGTGCTTACATCTTCAGAAAGTCATTCTGAAACTTCTTAGATTATGCTTCGACTTCCGTTTGAATCAATCAATCAATCAAATTAAAATCTACTGGTATGGCCAGCTTTACTTAAAAGGTCATCTCAGACTGAAGGCACTGAAGAGTTCCCCTCTGATGTTATCACCAGAAAGGTCTTCAAACATTTATGCCAGTGGCTATGTTGTCCAATCAAATGGAGATCAGATTTAAAGGAAACCAGAGATGAACACGTTGGCACAAAATAGATATATCCCCCAATAGATGTTACAAAATAAATAGTATACCTGGTATTTTCGCCGCTCTGGTGTGCTGTTTTGTGTTTTTTTACTAAAACTCCACACAAAACACAGTTCATCAGAAAAGCATATTATTTAGTGGGATGTATGCAAAAACCTCTTTTGACTAACAAATATAGGTTATAAAAAAGAAAAAAAAAAAAGGTTTTCAATATACCCTTACAGTAGCAGCTCCTCCCATCTCATCACAACTTTCTGTGATGCTGCAAGTATACAGAAAGGGGGAAGCTGAGCCAGAAGGGGGCATGCTTGGGCTTGAAAAGACAATAGAGAAGACAGACTCGGCTATAATGATTCCTGAACAAAGTCAGACTGAATGCTCAGTCGGGGATTTTATCAGGGCTGATAACAAGCAGGATGAGCAGCGAAGGATGAAACAGAGAGCAGGGTAGGTGTTTTCTCTAATGATTCCACAGATATATATGGTAAATACATGAGGGTGCTTCGTCTCTGGTCCACTTTAAAGACATACAGTGGCAAATAAAGGACACAGTGCTGCTCACTGGGGGCTCCCTATTGGTTTAGCTCATCAGCCAATGATAATCTGTCCTTTTCACCTCCTCCTGGGCAACAGTGGTGGGTAAGAGTCCCTTGTCCATGATATGGATAAGGGTTCTGTAGAGGAGGAGAGGCTTTGACACCTCTCTCTTAGAGTGCTCCCCATATCGTGTACCATGTGGGCTAGTATGGTTAGTATGGTGAAGCCGCATGCAGGCTGACTCAACATTTCTGGCTATACCAGCCTGCATGGATGAAAAGGGATTAAAAAAATATAAAGGTGGGGCATGCATTTCAAAAAAGCAACTATATAAGATAAGGGAAAAATAACATAGCCCCCCCCCCCCCTCCTTTTTCAAAATTTTAATTAGCTCCTCCTCATCTATGGAGGCTGGTATAGGCAGGGTGGCTCAGCCAACCTCCGTGGGGCTCTGTCATGCTATCCATAGCAGCTGACATTTTGCATTAAACATATTTTGATCCCCCTGGATCATGGTATATATCTCAGGCTACTGGTTCAGTCATCTCAAGTGCAAGGGGCTTGTTGGAAGGCTTTACTACAGCCCACTCTCACATAAGGGATAAACCCTTCAACATACTGCTCACACTGCTAAAGTCTAAGTCAATTTGTTAGGGAACCGGAGTGGCAAGAGAAAACCTAAGCAAACGCACATAAAAACTGTTGCATGTTAATATATTAATATGTTATTGTATATTGAACAATATTTGTATGTAAACTATAGTAATATGTTATTATATATTGAACTATGTTATTACGGTCAGTTATTGATTAAACCCACATGCATAGGCCTCATTAGCTTTTATTTAATTAAATTGCATTAATGTAAATAATGTCTATACATCTTGTGTGCTATATTGGCAATAGATTGAATTATCATAACACCGATTTGTCCACAGTTGTCAGTGACAAGATCATCCATGGCATTTGCTTTATAAAGTTTTGCCATTTTTGTTTAGAAGTTGTATGAATAAGTATAATGCGTTTTCTATTATTGGGCTTAAGTGCTCTGCAAGGAATACATTTTGTATGTTTTTACCTTATACAAACCTTTCATTGGGCACAAAGCCAAAACAAGGCTGAACAGACTCCTTTCTTACTCTGCGCAACATAAATAGCTCATACCTAACCCCATAACCACAACACTTTGGAGCCAAAATCAACTCTGCCTTTTTAACTTATATAACTTATATGCAATGTGTGTGCGCGTGTCCAGCTGGCATAAGCCTGAAAGTGAAGAGTAGTCACTATAAGTTGAAATTTGCTACATTTTTTAAACTGCAATTTAAAGGGCTAGAAACATAAATTGTAATATTAGCTTTATTACAAAAGCCATTCTGCTTTGTGCAGAAAGATGGGCCTTTTAATTTTAGTCAACTTTAGGATACTCCTCAATCTGCAAAAAATAAAAACTTACTTCTGTAAGGGCTGGTTCACACGGACGTCTGCGCGGCGTCGCGTTTGATTAGGTGCGGCGGCTGCGCGGTCAGGCTTTCAGCAGCCTTCGTGTCGCGTTCGGATGCGGGCGCGTTTTTTCTTCCCCTAGGGGGACATTACCCGTCGCGGTTGGCCGCCCCTGGAAGCTACATGTAGCTTCCGGGGCACCTCGAACGCAAGTGAAAATCGGGACCCGAACACCGCATTCGTGTAAGCACGTGCAAAAGCTCGGTGCAAACCCTCCCATTCACTTGAACGGGAGCGTTTAACGCAGCGTTCCGAACGCCCGCGGTAAACGCTCCGCAACCGTCCGTCTGAACCAGCCCTATTTAACCTCAGCTTCTTATCCCATTGCGATCTACAAGGACTGCCTATAATAAGGGTGCTTATTTATTAGCTACTATCATGAGCTAGGTCTATTCAGATTAGTCTGGATGCACTGCTGGGTTTGGAAAAAAAAAAAAAAAGGATAAAGTGTTTTTTTTAAATGCATGGATATCAGGTCTGTATTAATGTACATCACTGCAGAAGATGTCGGCCCTATAAAAATACTAAAAAAATAATATATTCTGGTTCCTGGAGTAAGTGACTGAGTTGTCCTTGTTACAATCAACACCTGGAATACCTTACCTGATTTAAGAAAGACACCTGTTTCAGTGATGTAACATGTACTGAAATGCACATGGAATATAGAGGGGGAGGGGGTACATAAATAAATAGAACTACAACAAGTAAAAGTCCAGTTGCAATGTACTTATTTGTCTTTGATTAAATCTTGCCTGGGATGAATGGACATTTTCATGTATAGAAGAGAGAATTTTATTTGGATATAAATCATAGTATTAGCAGTTTCCTGTTCTGTCTAGGACAGGGGTCCCCATACTTTTTTGGTCAAGGGCCGGGTCAACATACTTCAGACTGCTGGGGGGGCCAGAGTATACAAGAAATGATGTAGAAAAACAAAACATTCAGCCTAGGTATTGTAGACAGTGCCTTTTAACATGGGCAACCCTCATGTCTCCCATTTAACCAGAGCAGATGTTATGCCCCCAACTCAGCAAGTACAGATATTATGCCATCAACACAGCATGTGCAGTCAGTATGCCCCCAACACAGCATGTGGAGATAATATGCCCCCAACACAGAATGTGCAGATAGTATGCCCTCCAGCACAGAATGTGCAGATAGTATGCCCTCCAACACAGCATGTGGAGATAGTATGCCCCCAACACAGCATGTGCAGACAGTATCCCCCCCAGCACAGCATGTGGAGATAGTAAGCCCCCAACACAGCATGTGCAGATAGTATGCCCTCCAACACAAAATGTGCAGATAGTATACCCTCCAACACAGCATGTGCAGACAGTATCCCCCCCAGCACAGCATGTGGAGATAGTAAGCCCCCAACACAGAATGTGCAAATAGTATGCCCTCCAACACAGAATGTGCAAGTAGTATGCCCTCCAACACAGCATGTGCAGACAGTATCCCCCCCCCCCCGCCCAACACAGCATGTGCAGATGGTATGCCCTCCAACACAGAATGTGCAGATAGTATGCCCTCCAACACAGCATGCGCAGACAGTATTACCCCCAGCACAGCATGTGCAGATAGTATGCCCCCAACACAGCATGTGCAGATAGTATACCCCCTCAGCACAGCATGTGCAGATAGTATGCCCCAAACACAGCATGTGCAGATAGTATGCCCCCAACACTGCATGTGCAGATAGTATGCCCCCAACACAGCATGTGCAGATAGTACACCCCCCAGCACAGCATGTGCAGATAGTATGCCCCCAACACAGCATGTGCAGATAATATGCCCCCAACACAGCATGTGCAGATAGTATACCCCCCAGCACAGCATGTGCAGATAGTGTGCCCCCAACACAGCATGTGCAGATAATATGCCCCCAACACTACATGTGCAGATAGTATGCACTCCACCACAGCACGTGCAGATAGTATGCCCTCCAACATAGCATGTGCAGCTATTATGCCACCAATACAGTGCAGATATCATGACCCTAACCTAGCAAGTTATATGTGAGCCATAATGTCACCCAATGGCCTGCAGAAGCCTGCAGCACAACCTAGAAGCCAGCAAATGACTGCTTTCTGGCTTCCATGTGGAAGTTTGGTGCCAGAACTGCTATTCTATATGCGGGCCACCAATGTTTAAAGATGCAGCAGACCACATCTATAAGTAATACATTTTGTGTGTGTGGGGCTGGTAAAAAAGCCTCAGGGGCCCGCATTCGGTCCGCCGGCCTTAGTTTGAGGACCACTGGTCTAGGAGGATTGCCTTACACTATTTATAAAAAAAAATAACAGCCCCCAATGCGTGGGATCCCATGAGTGAGCTCAGAGTGAAACGCGCTGGAACAATTGCTCCTAAACTGTGTGCACCTGCTTTTATCTAAATGAAACTTCAACAAGCAGAAGCTGTACAGTGTGATCTTTTTATTCATGTCCATTGAATTTAGGTAGCCAGCCCTCAATCTATGTACCTGTTTTGGTAGTTACAGGATTCAGGGAAATAGTCTGCTGAACGGCATTCCTACTTTGTGGTTGAAGAGGAGAGCAGTCATTTTGCCATCTTGGATGCTGTATATACAAATTAAAGCGAAACTGTGACCAAGGATTGAACTTCATCCCAATCAGTTGCTGATACCTCCTTTCCAATGAGAAATCTTCTCCTTTACTCAAATGGATCTTCAGGGGACTCTATATGGCTAATATTGTGTTGAAACCCCTCCCACAGTGTGATGTCAGGACATGGTGCTGACATCATACTGTGGGAGCCTTGTTGCATTGTGGGAAATAACAGCTGTTTCCAACTGCCAAAAAAGCAAGCAGCAGCTACTTCCACTGACATCACCTGCCAGCATTAAAAATGTCACCATATGAGAAATGTCAGTATGTAAATCAGGGAGAGGAAAGATTTTACAATGGGCAAACACTGACTAAATCATTTATACATAATTATTGTAAAAAATAAGCACTTATCTTCATTACATAATTTTCACTGGAGTTCCTCTTTAAACAAAGGGAACTTTAGAAATATAGAGTTCTTTATCTTTACATAAAAGGGATCACTGGTAGCTCTTCATTGTAAAATTATACGATGGGATATGGTTTAACCTAATCTCCACTGGTGGAGAGTAGTGTATGTAAGATGTCAGAGACTGGGAGAAGGTCAGGTAACTGTAAAAATTAAGGGTATTATTCCTAAAGCGGAATATAACCCTGCATTTCAACTTTGCCCTAAAACATTATTTACAGTATATTACATGCAACCAACATTTTTTTTTTTTTACTAGACCAGCATTGGAAGGGTTACACAGTTCTTTAAAGTTCCTGGACATTTCTGCAGACGCATCCGAAACTGACATAGATACATTTTGTTTACATAAATGTATCTAAGTGTTGAATGTGACTCATCTCTCTGACTGAGAAGGAGTTGGAGGACAGCCAACGAGTGTGTAACATTTCTCAATAGATACATATAACTAAATAGAATGTAACAATCTGAACTTCTGCAGATCTCTCCACGGAACTTTAAACCTCTGTGTTTAACCCTTCCAATGCTGGTCTAGTTAAAAAAAAATGCTTTTTGCATATAATATGCTGTAAATAATGTTTTAGAGCAAAGTTGAAATGCAGGGTTATATTCCGCTTTAAGAAAACATAATTTGCAACTGACTATACGATGGATACAACTATAACATTCAGTGAACTAATCTGTAACTTTAAAGGGGCTGCTGTGGACTTTTGCTGTTGATGAGAGCAAACTTATAATCATGTAAACTTATATAAACTTCATAATCATGTAGATGGAGGACACAGTTTTCTTCATTCTTGATGGAGGCTGCGAGGCATGGTTACTAAAAGGCCTGGTACAGTGTGATAATAGGCAGACCAAGGAAAAAAAATCCCTATCATACATGTGGATATTTCTTGACTAATATACACACACTCATTGACTAAACATAAACAGGATGTTTTCAATGATAACCTTTTCAAGGGGAGCTTTCTTGAAAATTGATGGCAACTGCATGCTTTACATAGACATAGGTATTAAAATATAGTAACTTTTTAGCTCAATGTTAGCTAGAAGATTATCTGTAACAACATGTCCCCTTCTCTATACACAATGACATATTCTGCATATATGGAGTATGGTTCATAAACCTTCTGACAGTTATAATGTTTTGTGGGCCTATGGCCAACTATGGCCTTCTACTGTCCTCAGCTGCCCTGCTGGTAGACATCTGTCTGATAATCTAGTTTGGAATGCAGCTGTTTATATGGAGTCCATATGTGTTCTTTTCACACGGTTCATGGCATGTTAGCCGTTGCTCTAAATCTACTGAGCTGAAGAGCAGATGTTTCCTGCCTAACGTCATAGCATATTGCATATAGATGTAAAATCTCCTGCCTGGATTCATTGCACAGATAATAATCAAGTGCACACAGGTGGTGTTCCAAAACAGACAATGTGTAAGTATATTTAGTTCTTCAGAACCACCTGTGTACATGAGTGCTGAGATATTTTATATATTCAAATTGTATATAGTAGACTTTGTGAAAATTGTTATAAAGTGTTTCTGTAAAAGTACCAATCATGACTGATAAGTGACTTGGATGATGACACATAATTAATGATACACATATATTGCTAGAGTCTACAGTCTTTTCCACCTCTGTGGTTGTATGATGGGATAGGGGCTTATAAGATAGAATTTACAGACTGTTTTAGTGACTTATTTATTTGATTGTTCAGTATGTTGTTTGAAGATGTGATTAAGCATTGATTATATTACAATAATAATATGTCCATACATGTTTTAAAGTAAATGCAGTGAATGGCACATGAATGTTTGCAATACTTTTAATTACTATGTTTATTTATTTACTTTTCACAAACGGTAAGATCTGGCAGTGTACTGTAAGACACTGTATTGAAGACCCGAGGAAGCGGGCAGGTCCCGCAAAACATGTTGTCTTTTCCTGTGTTCGATAAAATGATTATCTTTAAAACTTCCACCGTGGTAAGATTGTTTCATTACCCAAGTTTACCCACTGCAAACTACATTGGGGCACCTTCTCTCATTCTGTGTGCACTTCCACAAGGTTGTTTAGTAACAAGGAAGTATATTTTATGCTGTTTTTAGAACTCTCAGTAAATAAACATTTCACAGATGTCACCTGACAGGACTGAAGGTGTTGCCACCTGTGATCAATTTCAGAATGTAAATCAGGGTGAAAGATTTTACAATGGGCAAACGCTATCAAAATTATTTATAAATTAACATTGAAGAAAAATAGCAATTATATTCAATACCTTACCTAATTACCTAACATTTTACATAATTTGCATAACTCATCTAAAGCATTCAACACCCTTGCTGCTTGTGTAATAGAAACATAGTTGTTGTATATATAATGCAATTTACTCAAATTACATAATGCCACATCATTTGTGTAAAACCTGAAAAGCTTTAGGAGTGTTGCCTGTACATCTAATGTGTATGAAAGTTTAGTAAATACACCCCACTGTGTCTTAACAAAAAGACCTGGTAATTAATATGGAACTCAGGGCCAGTCTGTGCAATTCAGGAGCCATTCCCATTGCTAATAAACCGAAAAACTGGAATGTTGGACATCAGCTGTTATGTTTAAGACTACTTGGCTCCTAGTATTTGTCTAAACCTGCACAAGTCTATGCATATTCCTACAGAGGTGACTAAGATGTAACCCTGTTGCCCTATAGAGCTAATGTCCTTGGTTCAGTTCCTGCCAGAAATGCCTTCTTCATGAAGCATGTATGCGCCTCTCGTGTTTAATTAAAAGTGCAAGCAGCTCGATCTAGCATGGAAGAAAATCCTGGTAGCTGTGCAGTGCAGGTGAGCTGCATCACTCAGCAAGAGGCAACATGAGTAAAGACCACAGAAAGATTATCTTGTCATATTCAAATCCCATACAATACATTTCAGGTTAGATACAAGTCCTGCTATGACTAAAGTGAAACACCACATTCTTTAAAAATCACTTTAAACATATCTGCTCCAAATCATTTTCTATAGTTGTAATGCTCTTAAAAAAGTTTAATTTTAATTCCATCCGCATTCAGCTACAAAATTGCAAGACTGCGGAAAGTTCATAAAACGGGAAAAAGCTCCCCAATGTAGCAATGGGTAAGGAAAGACTATTACCTCAGGTGGGAGGTTTAAAGATAATCATTTTATTGGACAAAGGAAAAGACAATGATTTTTGTGGGACCTGTCTGCTTCCTCAGGTCTACAGCACAGTGTCTTATGCAGCTGCACACACGGACTGGGAGCGCATATTAAATATGAAGTTTTGCTTAGTGCAGTGCCATGAAATATGTTGGAGCTTTATAAATCAATACTAATATTAATTATAATTGCAAGCCAAGAATCTAAACTCTTGACTTACTATATACTGTATTACTATGGATAGAGGCGCCCCACAACCTGCTGTTATAAGCCTGTGCTGCTGTGACCAGGATAGATCCAATTTCCTTATGATAGCCAGTCATTCAATGGCACAGCGCCAGGGACTCAGATGGTTATAAGCAGTCCAATCCACCTCCAGGGATAACTCTCGCAATCTGCACTCCTCCTATGTGTCTCAATGCACGGAAACAGAGAAGCACAGGAACAGTTGATACCAGCTTAAATAGACCCTACTTGGTCAGTGGCCTTAAGAATAATTCCACTTACAATCCGCCACACACGAATCATCATGAAATTGAGACTTTTAATAAATTGATCAATAAGGATATACTCAACATGAGGTCCAAGAGGTTAAAAACCAAACCAACATCCAAGAGGCCATTAAGAAATTAACAGAGAGAAAGGAAATAGTAATCAAGCCGGCAGACAAAGGGGGTGGGGTAGTTATTTTATCCAAACCTCAATACCAAGAGATGCTTGATGATATTTTAAAGGATGAGGCTACCTATCATAGGCTGAGACGAGATCCCGGCCCAGAATATATGAAGGAGCTAACAGAGCTTATCCAAAAAGGTAAAAACAATGGGATATTACTGGAAAAGGAAGCTAATTATCTGATTCCCTCTCACTATAGAACCCCAGTAATATATGCTCTCCCTAAGATACATAAAAATATCACCCACCCCCCGGATAGACCCATAGTTAGTGGGATTGGTTCTATAACGGCTAGATTGGGAGAATTCTTGGATTGTTTTCTCCAACCATTTGTCACAAGGGTTCCCTCATATCTGAAGGATTCGAAAGAACTAATCAAGCTTTTTGAGAATGTTGAACTCAAACAAGGAACTTTTCTAGTGACGGCGGATGTGACATCACTATATACTGTCATAAATCAAGAGAGAGGCTGTGAGTCTGTGAAATATTTTTTGGAGGACTCTGGGAATTTTAATGGGGCCCAACTAGAGTTCCTGATGGAAAGTCTAAAATTTGCCATGAGTAAAAATTACTTCTGGTATCAAAATCAATTCTTTGTGCAGAAGATTGGTGTAGCAATGGGGGCTAAATATGCCCCCAGTCTAGCAAACTTATATGTGGCGAAGTGGGAGGAGAACTATATAGACATGAATAGACACACTGCACTACGATTCTGGAAAAGGTATATCGATGACGTGGTCTTTTTGTGGGAGGGTGATGAAGCATCCTTGCTGTTGTTTATTGATTATATTAACAATAATAATGAGAATTTAAAATTTACGTGTAATTATAGTATAAATCAAATAGAGTACTTAGATTTAATCATCTCTAACGATAATGGTAATGTGAGGACCCACACATTCTTCAAGCCCACTGATCGCAATAGTTACATCCCCAAGGACAGCTGTCATCATGAGTCATGGTTAAAGTCAGTACCCAAGAGTGAACTCCTTAGAGTGTACAGGAATTGCACTAATTCTGAGGACTTCCGGAAAGAAGCGGACATATTAACAGATAGATTTGTGGAAAAGGGATATACAAAGGAGGAGATTGATCAAATTAGATTAGAAATCGAGAAGAAAGATAGAAAGGAGATCATTCATAAACAGCCAATGGAGAGAGATAATGAGAGAAAGGTCTCCATGATAACAGATTATAGTATACAACATCGGGAAGTGAAAAGGATTCTAAAGAGACACTGGCATGTGCTGATGGCAGATCCTGAAATGGCTGATATTTTACCAGAAAATCCTAGTGTCACATATAGAAGAGCTCCGAATCTGAAAGACATTATTACTAAAAGTGCAATAGATATACCCACACGGGCCTCAGGACGTCTTGTGGATTTTACTGGATTTTATAAATGTGGCAGTTGTTATGCATGTAGACATTGTACTACGGTTGCAAGAAAAACTACCTCTTTTTACAATAATACGAGTGGGGAAAAGTTTGAGATAAGGTCTTTTCTGAACTGCGAATCCAAGATGGTGGTGTATCTCCTTGAGTGCCCTTGTGGCTTACAGTACGTTGGCTTGACCACGAGGGCACTCAGGGAGAGATTGTATGAACATGTTAACAACATCAGGAATGGTTATATGGACCACTCAGTTTCATTGCACTTTAAGGAACACCACAATTGCAACCCTAGAGGTCTGAAATATTCGGCCATAGATCAGATCACCAGAAACTGGAGGGGTAATAATCAGGATAGGGACCTAGCAAGATCAGAGATGAATTGGATCATAAAATTGAATTGCATGTCTCCGATTGGTCTTAACATAGATTTTAACCTTAATTGTTTTTTAGCTAACTCATGAATTTTATTGAAAATACGTGTGCATTCTGGAAGGTAGGACGTCTTTGTTATTTACAATTTTAATGTATACCATAGTATCAGTGTATATTGGGCGTAATTATTGTATTTTGTGTATGCTTATGGAGGTTTTATCCCTATTTTTTCATCTAGGTGAACATCAGTAGTAATATATGGGGAGATAGAAATAGAATTCACAATCTGTGACTGTGAACTTTTTCCGGATTAGGTGCAATACTATGAATGGACATTAGATGGTGCTATAATAGAAATGGAAGACGGACACTTGTTCTTTGATTTTAATGCTGCTTTGTTTTAGGATATACCTTATGTTATGTTTTATTAATAGGATCCAGTGATTGTAACTGCTGGTATTCTATGTATGTTATAATGTATTTTAAATATGGAGCAATGATTGGGATGCCGCTGCTGTCAAAAGTAAGGATGCACGCATACATGCTAAAGACGTGCATATCCTTATGTTTATACGACGGGTTTTATCTGTACATAGTTTTTCGCATAAAAATACTGCTAATTTGCATATAAATTTATGGCTATGCGACATTTCCACATGGAAATACTGGTGTGGAACGCATTTGCCATGCGACTTTTCCGCATAGAACCACTGGTGGAACGCATACGCGTTCCAATGACGTGAACCGGATCCAGTATGGCCGCCGACCGGAAGTACTCTCTAGAGCGTTCGGCACTCCGACAGGTGACAGCAGCCGCTCCTAGGAAAGGTAACTATGTTACTATCTATATATATGTGCCCTAGCCTGCTCGCTCTCGTATCCCCTGATGAGGGCGGAAGGCCGAAACTAGTCGGGACGAGAGCGGGCTGGACACTGCTGATCGCATTCCTAACTAATTCTGAGTACCACAAGGGTGGGAAGCGAACTATCCAGAGAGGGTCCTATATTGGCATGGGACCCTCCTGATGTAAGTTATATGTTATCTCTATTGGTGTGCCTTGCATGGTGTAATAAAAAGTTGATTTATCCACTGAGGGACATCTCTTCTGCTTCTCTGTTTCCGTGCATTGAGACACATAGGAGGAGTGCAGATTGCGAGAGTTATCCCTGGAGGTGGATTGGACTGCTTATAACCATCTGAGTCCCTGGCGCTGTGCCATTGAATGACTTACTATATACTGTACAGACTAGGGGACTGTTACAGTGGTTTGCAAAAGTATTCGGCCCCCTTGAAGTTTTCCACATTTTGTCATATTACTGCCACAAACATGAATCAATTTTATTGGAATTCCACATGAAAGACCAACACAAAGTGGTGTACACGTGAGAAGTGGAACGATAATCATACATGATTCCAAACATTTTTTACAAATAAATAACTGCAAAGTGGGGTGTGTGTAATTATTCAGCCCCCTTTGGCCTGAGTACAGTCAGTTGCTATAGACATTACCTGATAAGTGCTAATGACTAAATAGAGTGCATCTGTGTAGAGATGGCCCGAATGGTTCGTGAATGGTTCCCAGTGAACTTCCATAGTTCGCGATCGTGCAGAACCG
The DNA here is from genome assembly GCF_040937935.1 of Hyperolius riggenbachi. Lineage (NCBI taxonomy): Eukaryota > Metazoa > Chordata > Amphibia > Anura > Hyperoliidae > Hyperolius > Hyperolius riggenbachi. The sequence goes on along the minus strand of NC_090651.1, from coordinate 149,534,190 downwards.
GGAACTTTTGCGGAAGTTCGGTTCACCCCCATAGTGCATCATGAGGGTCAACTTTGACCCTCTACATAACAGTTAGCAGGCACATTGTAGCCAATTAGGCTACACTCCCTCCTGGAACCCCACCCCCCTTATAAAAGGCAGGCAGCGTCAGGCATTGGACTGACTCGTGTGCCTGCAGAAATTACAGAAGGGATAGCTGCTGCAGACTCTCATAGGGAAAGCTTAGTTAGGCTCTTGTTGGCTTGTTAGCTTGCTCCTGGCTCATTGTTGTTGCTAAAAAAGCACCCCTCAACAGCTCTTTTGAGAGCTAATCTTGTTCTTGTGATCTATTTTTTTTTGTGTGTGTGTGGCCCACTTGCATTATATACAGCCCTGTCAGTCAGTGTCACTGTGCCTGTCCGGTACCTGTCTGTGTGTGACAGGTGCACATGTAATACCCATCACTGCATATACCTACCACCTGTTCACTTCAGTGCACCCACCCACCTACGTGACCGCACGCAGTGTCACTGTGCCTGTCCGGTGCCTGTCTGTGTGTGACAGATGCACATTGTAATACCCATCCATCACTGCATATACCTACCTGTTGTTCAGTGCACCCACCTACCTACGTGAGCACACGCAGTGTGATATACCACTCCGTGCATACCTTTTAACTGCACCTGTGTGACTGACTGCACATTGTATTAGTCAAGTCAGTGCATACCTTTCACTTAATCCCCCCCAATATGGACAAAACAAAAGGCAGAGACAGGCCACCTGGCAGGTCCGTTCGAGGTCGCGCTGTCGTGATTTCCTGCGGCCCTCGACCAAAGTACAGTGTTCACAGAACACCTCATCTTTCTCAGCTTCCGCACGGAAGCGTGACATATCTTCCTCCTCCTGCTCTGATTCTGACACCCCACTTAACACTCAGTCGGCTGCCACCACCAAAGTGCCATCACCCCAGGGCTCAGCGGTGTGGAAATGTTTTTATGTGTCTGCCTCAGATGAGAGCAATGCCATCTGTACTCTCTCTGCCACCGAAAATTGAGCCGTGGAAAGACCAAGACCGTCCCGTAGGGACAACTACCTTACGAAGGCACATAATTACAAAGCACAAACTGCAATGGGCCGCTATACTACTTTTTCTGGTGCGTGTACATGTCTGCCTAATTTTTCTGGCTACACTGCAGCTGCAACAACAAAACAAAAGGCATGTACGAAAGCCCATTCCCCTTCGTGATCATTACCTTGCCGCGGTGAAGTGGCTTGCATATCACAATGAAGCAATGACCGATGGCTATATGAGTGTCTCGGGGGGGGGGGGGGGGTCACACCCAAGATAATAAGGTCGTTGCTTCATTGTGGACAGACCAAATTTGATCAGCTGGACAGTCACTGTTGTTCTATCATTGAGCTACCACAGCCCGGTGACCATATGGGCTTGAAAACCACCGTGGCCTGCACTCTCGCCATGGTGCGCACCAGTCCAGCACGGCCGTCACTACACAAACAGCTGTTTGCGGTGCGTTACACAGTGAGTTTGGTGTGTCAGTGTGAAGCAGTACTCTAATTACACTCCCTGATTGATGTATACACATGCAAGATGTTTTAAAGCACTTTAGGCCTGCAATTTAGCATTCAATGTGATTTCTACCCTTAAAATGCTGCTTTGCGGCAAATCCAGATTTTTTCCCCAGGACGTTTGGCGTCTATCCCACTCCGTCTTGCCCCCCTCCAGGTGTTAGACCCCTTGAAACATCTTCTATTTCTAGTTTTCAAAGTTCGCTTTCCCATTGAAATCTATTGCGGTCCGCGAAAGTTTGAGCGAACTGAACTTTCGCGGAAGTTCACAAACCGAAAATCAGAGGTTTGGGCCATCTCTACACCTGTGTGTAATCTAATGTCAGTACAAATACAGCTGCTCTGTGACGGCCTCAGAGGTTGTCTAAGAGAATATTGGGAGCAACAACCCCATGAAGTCCAAAGAACACTTCAGACAGGTCAGGGATAAAGTTATTGAGAAATTTAAAGCAGGCTTAGGCTACAAAAAGATTTCCAAAGCCTTGAACATCCCACGGAGCACTGTTCAAGCTATCATTCAGAAATAGAATGAGTATGGCACAACTGTAAACCTACCAAGACAAGGCCATCCCCCTAAACTAACAGGCCAAACAAGGAGAGCGCTGATCAGAAATGCAGTCAAGAGGCCCATGGTGGACTCTGGACGAGCTGCAGAGATCAACAGCTCAGGTGGGGGAATCTGTCCATAGGACAACTATTAGTCGTGCACTGCACAAAGTTGGCGTTTATGGAAGAACGGCAAGAAGAAATCCATTGTTAACAGAAAAGCATAAGAAGTCCCTTTTGCAGTTTGCCACAAGCCATGTGGGGGACACAGCAAACATGTGGAAGAAGGTGCTGTGGTCAGATGAGACCAAAATGGAACTTTTTGGCCAAAATGCAAAATGCTATGTGTGGCGGAAAACTAACACTGCACATCACTCTGAACACACCATCCCCACTATCAATTATGGTGGTGGCAGCATCATGCTCTGGGGGTGCTTCTCTTCAGCAGGCACAGGGAAGCTGGGCAGAGTTGATGGGAAGATGGATGGAGCCAAATACAGGGCAATCTTGGAAGAAAACCTCTTGGAGTCTGCAAAAGACTTGAGACTGGGGCGGGGTTCACCTTCCAGCAGGACAACGACCCTAAACATAAAGCCAGGACAACAATGGAATGGTTTAAAACAAAACATATCCATGTGTTAAAATGGCCCAGTCAAAGTCCAGATCTAAATCCAATCGAAAATCTGTGGCAAGATCTGAAAACTGCTGTTCACAAATGCTGTCCATCTAATCTGACTGAGCTGGAGCTGTTTTGCAAAGAAGAATGGGCAAGGATTTTAGTCTCTAGATGTGCAAAGCTGGTAGAGACATACCCTAAAAGACTGGCAGCTGTAATTGCAGCAAAAGGTGGTTCTACAATGTATTGACTCAGGGGGCTGAATAATTACGCACACCACACTTTGCAGTTATTTTTTTTTTAAATGCTTGGAATCATGTATGATTTTCGTTCCACTTCTCACGTGTACACCACTTTGCATTGGCCTTTCATGTGGAATTCCAATTAAATTGATTCATGTTTGTGGCAGTAATATGACAAAATGTGGAAAACTTTAAGGGGGCCGAATACTTTTGCAAACCACTGTATACAAACAACCTTCACACAAGCCTCTGTCAGGGCCCTACCCCCAGTGTTTCCAGCTTGATAATGCAATCTCACTCTCTGATGCTGGGCATACACGGTGAGATAATGCGCCGGAATCGAGCCAGCGGCTCGATGTCGGCGCGTCACCGCTCGTCTGCGCGTGCGCGCGGATCGATCGATTCCACGGGGATCGAGCACGGTATCAATCCACTACGGTGATCGGACACGTCGGATATTATCAATCGAGCCATCATCGGCTCGATTGATAAGAACTATCATGCCGTGTATGCCCAGCATGACACCCCTCTTGCGGACTAACAGACTTTATTTTGAACAAAGACACTGAACTACTGTTATCAAAGGCATTTGCCTGATCTTGTTTTGTTGTGAGTTCCTTGTTTGTCCTACCTTGTGTGTTAACCCATTTATCTATTATGCAGTGCTGCATAATATGTTGTCACTTTATAAATACAATAAATAATAATAATACCTGGACTAAACTTTACTCTTACCATGGTTTCATTAAGAACCCCAATGGTGCTTTACATAATAACATTCAAGGAAGCTAAAATAAGTTTTGCCATTAATCCTTGAAATGCTTGGAATTAAACTGAAGGGGCTGCAATTTTCAGAGAAATTACATTTTAGTTTAAGCAGACTTGTTTAATCTGTAATGTATAATTTGTTTCATGTGACACGTCCAAAATAACATGAAAGGGTTTTTGCATGCTACAGGATTACTTGCATTCTCCCAATGTCAGTATAGGGTCCTCCTATATGGTCCTGTCCTGTACAATAAAACATATTGGTAAGGTGAACTGCTTGGCTCTAGTTTGTGTCTCTATATCTTCTGTAGGAGGCATATGATTGCAATCTCCTCCAGGGCAAAGACTGATCTTATTTTTGTAAAGAGCTGCAGATTATTTCAACACTATATGAATGAATAAAGTAAAGGAATTCATTGTTTTCATATTTAAGTTATGCGTGTTTGTCTTTTGGTAGAAAGATGTCCTTATACTGAAAGGCATCAGCAAATTTAGGTCAGAGAAGAGAATTGCTGTGGAAACATCGCTTTTCTGCTCCAGTTCCTTCACTGGGCCAATGCGTGTAGCTAACGCCGTCACTTAAATTATGTCCTTTCCATCAGCACTGGTACACAGGCCACTAGAGACAGGCCGTAGAGATAGCAAAAGTCCCCGCGGGTAAGTATGGGGGAGGGGGCGCGCTTAGTCACCTCCTCATCCTGACAATGCGCATTAAGACTGCCGCATCCGAAAAGAGAAATCTCATGTATGTTTTCACCCCATCGCTTACGGCAAACAAAGCGCTTGGTTATTTATAGCCAGAGCTGTTCTCGACTTAGCCATCGTTTTGCCTCCAGCAGAGGAAATGTGCTTAACTACATTAGAATATTGTAAATTTTAGTATATGCATGTATATAGACACGTACCTCAGTTTTTAATATGCTTTTTTATCTAAGGCAAAGGTGGACATTCCCAGTGAGTAACCAACAATGTAGATACACTTACTGTTACCCTGCAGTAAGCTTGAGCAATATAAATTGATTAAGTGCATGATCAGAGAATACCTACAGCAAAAGCAACCTACCTTAGTACTTGAGTAGTACTAGAGATTGGAGAATGTGCATCAAGACAAAGTGGAAGTAGGCACAGGTCCTTTACTGATTAATTAAGCTATCCATCATATTAAAGAACCAATAGATAGACTTCCTACTTCCTTACACTTGGGAACTTTTTACTACCACTCTTAGAAATGGTACTAATGTGCATACATTTCTCTAGGGTGTGACTCTGGAACAAGAAATAATTTTGTCATGCTCTTGTCACTGATTATATACTTTATGACCATACACTCAATTTATGTTACTCAGGTTTACTACAGGATCATTTAAGGGCCTTTAAATGAGAAAAGTTATAGCACATTGTATGTCCTGTGGGACACAGTAGATGTAGCTTATCGTACTCTAAAAAGAACTTTGAGATCAATGTATACAGTATTGGTTCTACCTCAGTATCACATGAGATCAAATACATTACATTACCATTTACTTGTGAGTTGGGATTGAGTCATATTGCTTGTTCACCAGAAACATATCATTGGTTCCAGTCTGTCTATCACAGTGGTCATGAGGTTTCAGAATACACTTTGTGCTGTTTTATCAACAATATTATTATTCATACATTGTTTCATTATCAAACATCTAAATAATAGGCATGAACAGAAAATAGAAAATGTGGCCTAAACAGCACAAATATATATTGATAAAATCATTACATAGAAACTGAAAAGATGCTCAGAGTAATTTCCCTCTTGGTACATGCTATTATTCATGAGAGGTTCTGCCTTTTAGATTGTTATATTACAGTACAATACCTAGGCATTGTTATTAGATGCGAGGGGTTACATTTTTAACGTGTTTGTATGTTTTCATGAATACAGAAACGCAATGCTTTAATATAGAGTGACCAGACGTCCTGGATTGCCCGGGACGCGTCCCGGATTCGGGGTCCGCTGTCCCAGGCTGCATGAGGTCCCGGGAAACGTCCCGCTTTCAGCAGCGGGACGTCCCGGCCTCGGGACTCTGGTCACTCTATTCTCATGAACTGGCAGCGGCCAGTTCATTGCCCGCAGCCTCGCTCCAGCCTCCTTCTTCCGGTGTCTGTTTCGACACCGGCAGGCGAGCAGGGCTACGGCAAGATGGCTACCGAAGCCCTGTACTGGAGACTATTTGTGTCTCCAGTACAGGGCTTCGGGCGCCATCTTGCCGTAGCCCTGTCAGCGCGGGAGACGAGCAGGAGGAAGGTGGTCCCGGGAGCAGCGCGCCAGAGGCCGGAGACTTCTGCCAGGTGAGTAAATGCTTTCTTTTCCAGGTGAAATTTGCTCCCATTACGTTTCTTTTCTGGTGAAATGTTTGCCCGCATTGCGTTTCTTTTCTGGTGAAATGTTTCCCGCATTGCGTTTCTTTTCTAGTGAAATGTTTGCCCGCATTGCGTTTCTTTTCTGGTGAAATGTTTGCCCGCATTGCGTTTCTTTTCTGGTGAAATGTTTGCCCGCATTGCGTTTCTTTTCTGGTGAAATGTTTGCCCGCATTGCATTTCTTTTCTGGTGAAATGTTTTCCCGCATTGCGTTTCTTTTCTGGTGAAATGTTTGCCCGCATTGCGTTTCTTTTATGGTGAAATGTTTGCCCGCATTGCGTTTCTTTTATGGTGAAATGTTTGCCTGCATTGTGTTTACTTTCTAGTGAAATGTTTGCCCACATTGCGTTTATTTTGTACTGACATGTTGCCCGCATTGCATTTATTTTATACTGGCATGTTGCCCGCATTGCGTTTATTTTGTGCTGACATGTTGCCCATTGCGTTTATTTTCTGGTGTCCGGGGTAACTGTTACTGCATTTATTATTTAATGGTCATAGATGGCTATGTTTGCTGCTTTGTGGTTACGGTATACTATTAGCATCACACAGTTTCTGCACACCCATGATGCAAAGTCTCGTTTGTCCACATCATGGCGTAAACACTGCTTTCTTATGCCTCGCTGTTACATCATTACGTTAGCTCCGCCCATACAATGTCATTTTCTGCCGCGGCGCGCTGCGCACGCCACAGCCCCCCCCCCCCCCCGTTCTTCATCGCTGCGCGCTCCTTAGTCCTCCCCACTTTTCGCCACGGCGCGCCGCCCCCCCCTCCCCGCGCCCCCCCTCCCTGTCCCAGGTTGGACCCACAAAAATCTGGTCACTCTATTTAATATGCATGCACAAATATATATGATAAAATTACATATTAAACATTAAATAAGTGTAAAAATGCCCTTTGGTCTGTATGCTGTTGCATGTATGTTGTCTTCAGTAATCATGGATGCAGAGTAACTAGAACTAGATTTATTTGCAGGATTCAGCAGATCTCTACTCTACATTAAGCAGAACTTTCCTCCATATCCCCAGCATGCATAAACAGGAACCAACAACACACAGCAGAATAGAGCCTCTTGTCAGGAATGGCAATAACACAGTGCCATCTACAGGCCAGATGTATGAACACCACAATTAACACCATAAAGAACTTAGGCCAGGGATTGGAACCTACAGCAAAAGGATGAAAGTAGGCAACACCAAAGAACCATAATGACTGTTCTTATCTTCTTTGTCTGACCATTACTGAATTTTCAACATAAATTAAGATAGAGGTGGACTAGCTTGGTGTTAAAAAGGTTTCTTTAGTCTAAAGTGGAACTCCAGTAAAAAAATGGGAAAATACTAGAACCACTGCTGCAGATATATCAAGGCCAATACAAAACTAATAAAAAGATATAAAACCCAATGCAATTGCGCCAAATACAACCAATCAGCTTTCAGTTGTTAAATGGAGCAAGGATTCTGATTGATTGCTCTGGGCAATGACTGCGGTTTTGCTCTAGATTTCATTACACTTGTCATGATATAGTATATGGAGACCACCGTCTGACTTTCATTGTTCCCTGAATTCTGGTTGCAGAGACTTCTTGTGACAATGACAGACTCACAGAGAAAAGAATATGAGGTGACATTTCCCAATGAGGACATTAAAGGAAAACTTAAGTCAAATAAAAAAAATGACATTTACTCACCTGGGGCATCCCTCAGCACCCCGAAGCTGGATGGTGCCCTCGCAGCCCCGCTCCGATCGTCCTGTCCCCGCCGGCGGCTACTTCCGGTTCGGCGACAGCCGCCGACAGGCTGGGAACGCGGCTGATTTTCCGCGTTCCCAGCCGCTGCTATCACCCTCTATGCTGCTATAGCGTATATATAGACGCTATAGCAGCATAGAGGGTGATAGCAGCGGCTGGGAACGCGGAAAATCAGCCGCGTTCCCAGCCTGTCGGCGGCTGTCGCCGAACCGGAAGTAGCCGCCGGCGGGGACAGGACGATCGGAGCGGGGCTGCGAGGGCACCATCCAGCTTCGGGGTGCTGAGGGATGCCCCAGGTGAGTAAATGTCATTTTTTTTTTTTGACTTAAGTTTTCCTTTAAGCGGGAATACAAAACTTCAGAGGTTCTGATCGTTTACAACTTTAACTAAAACTATAGTAAAAAGACACAATGGCAGGAGTTATACTTTAGTGCTCATACAACCATTTCTTCTTTCTAAGCACACATAAGACTGATTGTGTTCTGTGATAGTAGATCATATGCATAGTAATTAGTCACTGCACTCATTCTTACTCTGCATTCTAGTTTGTTTCTTTTTTTTTCTGAAAATAATTATGTCTCATGGTTGATTATCAAAGGAGTAGTCTTTACAAAAGGCATTTTTATGCATGCTCTTCATTGATTATAGGAATTGTAATTAAAGTAAATGTATAATACATTTTAGTATGTTTGTTTAATAAAACCATTTCTTGTGTTTAACACTGAAAAGAAAAATATATATTTTACTTAGAAACATAGGAAAAATATTACACATAGACCCACGTTTTGTTTTTTCTTATTATCTGTATGAACCTCCACCAGGTAATGTCATGCTATCAGTGTTGGACTGTTGCTATGTACCCACCAACAGATGTGGCCAGATGGATCGGGGATCTCCACCTACGAAAGATAATTTCGCCGATCCATCTGGCCAAATCCGTCGTTTGCAGTGTCAGGAGGGATCCCAGTAAAATTCACGCAAGTCAATATGGATCAGAACGATCCTCAAAGACGTAAGGTGGTGTGCGTTATTTAACATTGTGTAACTAATTTTCGTTAAATGAATCATCGAAAAATCATTTGTCACGCAAAATAATGCGTGAAAATCGCTAAAGTGGTTATGGGCCTTTACTCTTCAGTACTTTCTCACTTCTGCTTCCCCTCCACATTGATCCTCTTAATTATATAGAGGCCTAATGCAGAAAACATTTGATGCTGTGGACAGGCACTCTCCCCCCTCCCCCCGCCTCCCCCTCTACTTGTATTGAATGTGCAGAACAGCACTGGGCTTAAAGAGAAACCTTGACCAAGGATTGAACTTTATCCCAATCAGCAGCTGATACACCCTTTCCCATGAAATGTTTTTTTCATTTTCTCAAATGGATCATCAGGGGCCTCTGTATGGCTGATATTGTGGTCGAACCCCTCCCACAGTGTGATGTTAGGACCATGGTGCTGACATCACACTGTGGGAGCCTGGTGGCATTGTGGAAAATAACAGCTGTTTCCAACCGCCAAAAAGCAAGCAGCAGCTACCTCCACTGAAATCACCTGCCAGCAGTAAAAATGTCACCATATGATAAATGTGAGAATGTAAATCCGGGAGAGAAAAGATTTTACAATGGGCAAACACTAACTAAATCATTTATACATAATGTTACGTTCACTGGCATTCCTCTTAAACCTTAGCCACCAGATGTGCCAAGTATCATGTGAAAGGGCCCTTCTTGTTGCAGTAAACTAATCTCTAACATTACAAGATGAACTGTTGAGTTCAAGGGTAAGGGTTCAATATACGGTACCCTGCAGAGGCTTATATCAGGGGTGTGCCCAAAACTGTGGGGGTGGAGGGTTCCCAAGCTTGCAAGGGTACTGAGGATTCTGGGACTTTTTTGTTATCCCAGGACCTAACTGAAGCTTAGCTGTGGGGTTACAATCACTATATACTGCAATTGTTATCTGTTAGGTAAATATGGCTGTATAGCACCAACATACAATCAGCTGTTTCATGTGGTTATGGATCCCCATCCATGCTAGTGTAAGCAGTTTTCATGTCTTCAACTGCGAGCCAGGCAATGGTTTACACCCAGACTAATTGTAAGTGGCAGCCGTTTAGATGGAAGTAATAAGTATAATTTAGGGCTTATCTCAAGAAATATCATGTTCTGTTTGTGTAAAGAAATGTGTAGGTAGCATTTTCTCCTCTTGACTTTCACCAGAAAATGTATATTACGCTTTCAATTTGGGATTCAGGCCAGTGTTAATCCCTGCCATGATTTAGAGCTAAAATCATGGTTTTAATCTAGGGATTAATGCAATAAATTCTCCTTCTGGAAAAGGGTTTTATATTATAGTTTATGGAGATGAAGGAAAGTATATTTCTAAGTATTTTACTGCAAGAGAGTGTTTAAAGTATAATTGTTCTTGCTTTTCAAATTCCATCTGTATATCTGTCTCTCTTATCTGTGTATTACTCTCATCTGTGCTTAAATCCCACTAAAATGGCTATAGTCTGCCTGTGTTTGTAGGAAAATTCCACTTTCAGCCATCAGGGAAAAAATATTACTTTAAAATTCATATTTATTTTGATGGTAAAGCAAATAAAAAATAAAACAAGGTTTAAAAGAAAAATTCTGAAACCTCCCACACAGAGATGACAAGTCTCTCAATCCCCACACATAAACAGGGATAGGGCTTTTTCTGTTGACCCCTGTTACGTGTTGGCCCTCCTCTGCTGTACCGCAGGGCATTATGACAGCAAAGTGTTAAGCTCTCAAATTTTATAGCTAAGAGATACTGGGTTTCTAATATAAAGGCCACTGTCTGGAGTTTGTGTGTTTTCTATGGGTTTGCAAGGATTTTATTCTAGCTTCCACTTACTGTAGATCATCAAATATAAGCCGACCTTGCATATAAGTTGACCACAATATTTAACTCTCTTAAGCTGGATGTTTTTTTAGATACTCAAATATAAGTCTGTTCCGCAAAATCTGCTCCTGATTGCAAAGCCTAAATAACCCTCCTAAGATATTCTTCTCACAGGCAGAGGACAAGTTGTGAAAAGTGGAACAAATCAAACTGACAACAAAGTATATGTTGTTCATAGCAGCCAGACTCCTTCATCCACTACCCAGTGTTGTTCATTTTTAATTACAGTTTACTGAAGCTGGCTGCAATGCATCACTGCTGTGCTGTAACCTGTGATAAAATATGTGCAATCTCTTTCTCCCCCTCCCTGAAGTCCAAAGCTGTGACCTACTCTGACCCACTCCTATCAATCACTCAATCACATTGTAAAAGGTAGGAAGCTTCTCACTGTCTCCCTCCTCACTGTGATACAATGCAGAGCCCGCAATCAAAGTTTCATCCCTCAACATCCCCACTGCCAAGTTCTGCATCCTCTCCTCTCAGGTTCTCACTCACACTATTCTGCATACATCAGCGTACTTCTGGCTCCTGATGTCCCCATAGTTATATTACTCAGACAAGTGTGAGGGAGGGAGAGAGATGGCAGGCTCTGCATTGTATCACAAAGGGGGGAAGAGTGTGAGATGCAGACTACCTCTGATACCAACTATTACTCTCTACTGATAGTTTGGTATCTGAGGCAAGGAACGTGATTGGATATGATGAATTCAGAGAGATGACGTAACAAGTAGTGACAGATGTATCCACATAGCCAACAAAGATTGACTGCTATCTGTAAGCTGCATAAGCCAGTCTGGACTTTTACGGAGCATTATGCAAATTATCGGAAAAAGAGAGCCACATATCTGGTTAGCCTGCAAAGATAGCTATGAGGCTATGATGCAGTTTTGTTATTTTCTTTGATTGATGTTGCTCTTTCTTGTCTAGCATTGAAAGCTCTTTTGCATCTTGCATATACAGTATATACCCCTGACGAAGCCCCTATATTTACGAGGTGAAACATGTTGGGTTGTGGTGAGGTGTCCAATATTTTATCTGGATAAGAGGGAAAACCCTTAGTATATGCAAGCAAATACGGTTGTTCAAATGGTCTAGAGAATAGATAAGCTCTTTCCCAGTGCTTGTAAAACTGTTATAATACTAGATTTATAGGCAAAAAATGAATATACATAGTAAAAGTATTACTCTTGTGTTCAGTATTTTTTTAAAAAAAACAGAATTTCTTCAGTTCTGCGGGATTTCTTTGTTAACAAAAAAAAATGTTTTCTTTTTCTCTTTTTTTTTCAGCACATCCTTCTTGATAGTCTGCCAGCTGTTCTCCAAGCACACTGATTAGTCTTTCATCTGCAATTACCTCAGCTGACTACAGGGTATCAATTAAATAAATCTCTCGGCAAGTCCAGAAAGGGGTTAATTCTGGAGCTCTGGAGCACAAAGGATGCACAAGGAATACTTCTGATGAAACTACATGTTTGGATCATAATAACAGCTTACATGAGTCATCCAAGTTAAAAACGGCAGCCTGCTTTTATCAGCATGCTATTCAAGCGTAGCAGTAACACACTTCTCTAGGACTGTCTTGATGAACATTCAACGCTGTCGGTGAGTTTGGTTGTAGAAGGCAAACCATCGATCGTTGACTGTACATCACGATAAGACCACTGTCTACGGAACCTCACATATTCCTTGTCACTAATTCCTTCCAACCATTCCTAGGAGCTGCAAAGCCAACAAGAATTTTATCATTTCTGTATTTGCGAGTTTGGAAATTTCGTACCATGGCTATAATCCAAGTACAGATAATCCACTTGCATTGTTTGTTAGGTGCTACAATTTGATTAATATTATGCTTTCATGGATGTGCAATCTACCCTTCATTTAATGACGTTTCATCTGAACCATGGTCTATTCTAAAACTTGTTTACAGAATTATTTTATGTCAATTATGTAAATTTACCTTATTGTTTTATGACATTAAAACGAGGATTTGTCTGAGTACTGAACTGATAATGCAATTTCTGTTTACCAAGAAAAATTATGTATGCAATGTGTAGGTTTTTTTGTCTCTCTTTGATATAGTTTTTTATTGTTAAGGGATCTTTTTCACTAGGGGCAAGTTGCAGTGTTTACCCGCATGCAAATTTGGATGGGGTAGAGCAGCGATGCTCATGTGGGGAGAAAAAAGGATGGTCAACAGCAAAAATCTCATCATACATTCAAATCCCTGTGACCGTGCCTGGCACAGCTAGAGGGATTCGGATGCATTCTCACATCAGAACAAGTGCCGAAATGCGTCTCGAAGATGCAGGCTAGCTCAAGTGAAAATAAACTCTTAGGCTTGAATGCTTCACTTAACGATGTTCAGCCATCTTTATTTCATGAGACGCGTACCCTCGTATGCGTCATCACGTAGAGGACGTGAGGTCAGAGAAAGGGCGGAAGTACCACAAGGGTACTACCGCTGAACCGCCCGCGGCCCGGCCTCAATGCGTCCTACTCGGACTCCTCCTCCTCACTCACACCACTGCCAGGCCAGCCAGCCACTGCAGCAGCCACCACCGGTACTATTTAACTTTACGCAAACTTTTTTATGGGGAAGCGGGCAGAGGGGGGAGCGCTAGCGGAGGGGGTGGGGGGAATTTCTGACCCCCCCGGGATCGGGGCATGCTCCCCCCTTATGCCTGCGACCCCATAGGGGGGCCGTATTCGGCCGAACAGGGCCCTGTTCGGCCGAGCAGGGGCCCTGTTCGGCCGGGCATTGAGCAGTTCGGGCGAACCCAAACTAAAAGGCCGAACACCATCAGGTGTTTGGCCGAACTCGAACATCACCCGAACAGTGTGATGTTCTGCAGAACCCGAACAGTGGCGAACACTGTTCGCCCAACACTAGATATATGGTCACAGTGATAGGAGGTGAAGGTTAATATCTCCAGAAAGGCCACAGACAGTAATATATTCTGGTGGAATAGAAAGAGTTGGTTCAGCTTTCAGTTGTTGTCCCTTACTTAGTCTTCTGGTCAACACCTCCACCTCTGGGGTCACATTAGGGCCATGAGTGTCAGTGGAAATGTTCCATATTGAAGACACAGACAGCAGCTAAAATCTGACTAACACTTTCTGATTACATTCACATTGTATTGGTTAGAATTTTTCTTTAACATTTTGTACAGCTTCCATGCCATGTTATCAATCATGTAGTGATCCATTTAATTCTCCTTAGGTTCTTGCTTTGCTATGTTACTATTCAAGAGGAGACCTTTATGAAGAAATTACATGAAAGGTCACATTTAACATTCATTGCTGTCGGTGGGTTGAATTAAGAGAGCAAACTCACTGAACAATGAATGCAACTGTGTCCCTAATTTGTACATGAGAAGGACATCACACGCTTTGGGATATATTAGGACTGTTTCATATCCAACAGGACTGTATCATAGCCATGGCCAACCGCAGATTGACATTGGGACTCACAGGATATAATGAGATTCTAAGACTGGTGCTCAGCACATCTGGATAAGGAGACAACATGCAAGATGAACTGTTTTTATGCATGCTTTATGTTAAATCGAGACCTGAAGGCCAATGTCATATGAGTGACAGAACACCAGCAATAAATCACTGCTCCAATTGCTTATTCATCTATAGTTTTCTAATGCAAATGCCTTTCTATACAAAGACTGCTTTAAATCACTCTATTAAGTGCGATCTCAGACTGAATCACCTTGCAATTACTATAGGACATAGAAAAGCACTGAAAAGAGGGTTTCCCCCCTCACATCCTGGCCAGACAATCCTTTCTCTCTCCCCCCCCCCCCCCCCCCCCGTAGTAGTTAGCTGTTACGACCCCCTTCCTCCCTCTTGTGCAGAGTAAAGCACAGGGAGCAATGTTATATTTACCTAGTCTGTGCTGCATCTGGTCTCTTCTTTCTCCCAGGACCTGCATGCTCTATGCTGCCACCCTGAGGCTCCTGATAATGTGACATGCATCGGGAGCCTCAGGATGTCAGCATGCAGAACACGGATGCCAGGAGGAAAACTGATGCAGCATGTGCTAAGTAAACATAACAGCACTCCTTGTGCTTTACACTGCACAAGAGGGGAAAGGAGGAGTGGACATCTATAACCCCGCACCCCCACGGGGGCAATAGTTGTGCAGCAGTGAATTGTGCATGACATTCCATTACTCATATTACATTGGTTTCAGCATCATTCACAACTGTACCACGATGTCCATTCATACCTTTGAGCATTCGAATCTATGCAAATGTGTCAAAGTGAAATGACTTTAAAGTAAGCCTTTAGCAGATTAAACAACATAAAGCAAGTGGCTGCCTAATTTACAGCCTTATAGACCTGCTTGTTTCACTTTTCCTCTAAACATGGCTTTGGTGAGCACCCATCTGTGTGTATTTCTGGATAGCTGAGTCACAGACCTGCAACCTTGACCCATCTGGAGCTAGCCATACCCGGCCATATGGGGCAAGGGGTTCTGCATGGAGTCAGATACAACTGTACTTTAAAGATCCATTGGAGATCTGTTTAGGGGAATGAGTGACACAGGCTGCATTGTAATTCTGTGCCATTATGCAGCCCTATACAATGTGCCTCCATTGTATCCCTTTTTGTACATTTAATATTATAAAAGGAGAAGACCATGACATTAAATAATAAGATATTTCAAGGATTTGTCTTTTTGTGTGTGTGTGAATACACCAGTCATTGTCATAGAAGTCTGATCTTGAACAGAGAGTTCCAGTCCGTGTTTCCAGTTTGTTTGTGATTTGCTGACTGTATTGGATGTATTACAGTTCTGATATAGCTGCTTCATGTAGTTACCAAGGGTTGTCCTCAGAAATGTTCCTGAAATGGACAAGCATTCTTGATACAGAAGCTACGTCTTGCTGATTCTAGAGACACAAATCTGAAGCTTAACCACTTGCCGACCGCGCACTCATAACGCGCGTCGGCAAAGTGGTAGCTGCAGGACCAGCGACGCACATCTGCGTCGCCGGCTGCAGGCTAATTAATCAGGATACAGCCGCTCGCGCGAGCAGCTGCTTCCTGTCAATTCACGGCGGGAGGCTCAGTGAATAGCCTGCGGGCCGCCGATCGTGGCTCGCAGGCTAAATGTAAATACATTTGTACAACGCTGCTAACAGTAGCAGCGTTGTACCAGATCAGCGATCCCCGGCCAATCAGCGGCCGGGGATCGCTGTCACATGACAGGCAGGAGCCTGTTAGAGGCTGCACAGGACAGTTCCAATCCTGTGCAGCCTCCGATCTCCGAAGAAGGGAGGGAGGAGAGGGGGAATCCTGCGGTGGAGGGGGCTTTGAGGTGCCCCCCCCCGCCAGCCACACGCAGGCAGGAGCGATCAGACCCCCCCAGCACATCATCCCCCTAGTTGGGAAAAAGGGGGGCGATCTGGTCGCTCTGCCTAATGTTTGATCTGTGCTGGGGGCTGTAGAGCCCACCCAGCACAGATCTTAGTAATCAGTGCTGGTCCTTAAGGGCGCTGGGGGTAAAGGCTGGGTACTCAAGTGGTTAAAAGCCACACAATCTTTATTAAATCGTTATTAACCTCCTTGCCGGTCTAATTCCCTCCGGCAAGGAGGCAGCACAGACATTTTTTTTTTCCAAATCATGTAGCGAGCCCAGGGCTTGCTACATGATAGCTGCTGAGCGGCGGCATCCCCCCACCCACTCCGATCGCCTCCGGCGATCAGAGTAAGCAGGAAATCCCGTTCAGAACGGGATTTCCTGCAGGGCTTCCCCGGTCGCCATGGCGACGGGGCGGGATGACGTCATGGACATCGGGACGTCATAGGGAATCCCGATCCACCCCTCAGCGCTGCCTGGCACTGATTGGCCAGGCTGCGCAGGGGTGGGGGGTGGCTCGGCGCGGCGGGTAGCGGCGAATCGGTGGGTGCGGCGGCGATAAGTACCACACGCAGCTAGCAAAGTGCTAGCTGCGTGTAGGGAAACAAATTATGCAAATCGGCCCAGCGGGGCCTGAGAAATCTTCCTGCGCAGGTTACCCCGAGCTGAGCTCGGGATAACCGGCAAGGAGGTTAAAGTGGTATGAAACTCCAACATAACATTCGATGAAAATGTGTTTTCCTACTTTTTATAACTCATACAATTATCATATTTGCTTTTGTGCATAAGTAATCCAATTGTGCATAAGTTTCCAAAGTGTAGTTTATTGTACCCTGAAAGCTGGCATTGCATTTTATTCAAACTGCTTTTTATTATATATTAACATCTTCTAATGAGTTTTTCTGAACTGTGTGTGTGTGTCTGAAGCACAGAGAGCTCCTTTTCACTTGTTAGACTGTGTTATAACAACATTGGAATGTAAACAAAGATACTGTTATCTACAGTTTGGATGCAGATTGAAGCTGAATAGCAGGACAAAGTACTTTTGTTTAACCATTTCAGTGATGTTCTGCTAGAAAAAAATTCAAAGAGCAAAGTAGAAATGCTGGCTTTCAGACCACTTTAACCACCCTGGCGTTCTATTAAGATCGCCAGGGCGGCTGCGGGAGGGTTTTTTTTAAATAAAAAAAAAACTATTTCATGCAGCCAACTGAAAGTTGGCTGCATGAAAGCCCACTAGATGGTGCTCCGAAGGCGTTCTTCCGATCGCCTCCGGCAGCCAGAAGTAACACGGAAGGCCGCAATGAGCAGCCTTCCGTGTTTGGCTTCTCCTGTCGCCATGGCGATGAGCGGAGTGACGTCATGGACGTCAGCCGACGTCCTGACGTCAGCCACCTCCGATCCAGCCCTTAGCGCTGGCCGGAACTATTTGTTCCGGCTGCGCAGGGCTCAGGCGGCTGGGGGGACCCTCTTTCGCCGCTGCTCGCGGCGGATCGCCGCAGAGCGGCGGCGATCGGGCAGCACACGCGGCTGGCAAAGTGCCGGCTGCGTGTGCTGCACTTTATTTGAGCAAAATCGGCCCAGCAGGGCCTGAGCGGCAGCCATCGGCGGTGATGGACGAGCTGAGCTCGTCCATACCGCTAAGATGGTAACATTATTGTTTTATATTTTTTGAACGTGTTACTTCTAAATATTCTGAAAAAGTTTTTACTATGTATTTATATTGCACTGACACATCAATGCTGCTGCCGGGGATGCTACACATGGTCAAGGAGAAGCAAATCATTTTGACTTGCCTGCTGATTTTATGCAATTTGTATGCAGCTTGAGATTCCTGCTCACTTCCTGCTACAAATGATTGGTACAGTTTGACCAAAGCATTGTAATAAAATCTGCATGATAGTCAAAATTATTTGCATCTCATTGACCCTCCTCAAAAAATAGGGGCACTTTGTGTGTGAGCTAATAGTATACATGGGCTGAATAAAACATAATGGCCCGTATGCAATTCACATTTTCTGCCAATTTTTTCTCCTATGTAATATTTTTTCATCTTCTCAAAAATAACTTTTCAGCACTTCACAATTGGAAAAAGTACCAAAAGTAGTAGAAAAAGTAATATCACGATTATTTTGTGTGTCTCATTGCTTGCTGTGGGTTTAAAAGGCATTTCACTGCTAAAGTCTGAAAATATCAACTAAGGAAAAAAAATGTCTAAGTTTTCTCCTAGGAGATCATTTTTCAAGTTCTTTTTAAAATAACTTTTGAACTCTGCAATTGAAAAAGTAGCTACAAAAGTACTGTCAAAATTATTCTGAGCATTTTCTTGCTTGCCGGTGGCTTAAAAAGCATTTTATTTATAATGTAAAAATATCACCTAGGAGAAAACTTAGGAGAAAAAGTAAATTAGATTGGGCCCAAAGTTAATTACTGTATTTTTTGGACTTTAAGACTCACTTTTTTACCCCCAAAAGTGGGGGGAAAAAGTCACTGCGTCTTATAGTCCAAATGCAGGGAGTTCCTGACTTGTGAACGCCTGCCAATACGAACCTCCAACCCGCCACAATGTCGGAGACTCCCTGTACTGTGCCCATGCAGAGGAGGACACAGGGGGACAAACGGAGGACACGGGGGACACAAAGGGGCATAAAGGAGGACACATGGGGGACACAGGAGGACACAAGGAGGACAGAGGGAGACACGAGGTGCAAGGGGGCAGGAGGTACAAAGGGGGCATAATCCACAAGATGCCCCTTCATCATGGATGCACCAGGTTTAGTATTTTTTTCCCCCTGGTTTTTGTCCTTAAAACCTAGGTGCATCTTATGGTCAGGAGCGTCCTATAGACCAAAAAATACGGTAAATCTATAGAAATCTGTTGTAATAAACACTGATGTATTTTCCTTTTATGCATTCAGCTTACAAACAGCGATAATGTTATGTTATCAAGTGAATCAGCTACTCCACCAGGATTATCACAGTGCTAGCACTACGTCATGGCTGACTTATACAAAAACAGTCTTGCTGAAATCTTTTAAAGGGGGTCGTTTATGTTATAACGTTACCTGCATTCAAAAACACCAATATTTGCTGATAGCAGAAGTCACTGTTAGGCCTTTGCACAACACTGTTTCACATATCCAATTCAACTACATCTTACTGCACATCATCATCATCTACTTAGAGCATATTAGGATCTCCATATAGTGCTTAACCTCTCAGATGATCTATCTCCTGTAATGAGCATTTCACATATAGCTGGATAGCTGCTCCTAGCATACCACGGGGCATTCACATGAAGTCTGACAGTGGCACAGAAAAGAGGGACTCAGTATTTATGATGAGGTCATGAACCGCTACATATTTTACCCATTCAGCTTTGTCTGTGTATTGTCTCTATTAAAGTAACACTGAAGCAGAAAAAAAACCTCATGATATAATGAATTGGTTGAGTAGTACGGATAATTAATAGAACATTAGTAGCAAAGAAAATAGTGCTATAGTTTTATTTTCAGGTATATAGCTTTTTTTATAACATTGCATCATTCTTTAATAATTGCAGTTTCCACGATACACTCAGCATTTTAGATGATTTCACAGAGCAGATTTTTGTCCCTTTGAAGCTTTCTCTGCGGAAAAAAACTTAAACAAAGAAGAAAGAATGAAAAACAGTTGAGATAAGAGCTTTAAAATACAGTGCTGTCCAAGAAAGTTGCAGAGTTCACAGAAGCTCCTTTGCATAGATAACAACTGAAGTTTCTTAACTCTTCCTGAACTGGAAACAATATGAGACCCATATCTCTGCTGATAATTAGGGATGTAGGCGAACGCCTATGGGCCACTGCTACTTCCGGGTCGCTATGACTCAGAGTAGTACGGCTGTGCTGGGCCGGCAGTGCGTGTCTTTGATCGCGCGCCTGTTGCCGGCTACACTCATGACAACACACACATGCGCAGAAAGTGCCCGGCAACAGGCGCGCGATCAAGGACGCTCACCGCCGGCCCAGCGCAACCGTACTACTCCGGGTCATAGAGACCCGGAAGTAGTACAGGGTGAGGTGTTCGCTGGCAAACGGTTCCTGAACCATTCGCCGATATCTCTACTGCTAATGTTTTATTTCTTAGCAGTACTACACATACAAATCATTATATCATAATTTTATTTTCACTTCAGATTCTCTTTAACCTCTTGACGACCAGCTAACGCCGATTGGCGTAAACTGGTCGTCTGCGGGTTACCATGGAAACGGCCGCTCGATCGAGCGGCCTTTCCATGTCAGTTCACGGAGGGTGTCTCCGTGAACAGCCGGAGAGCCGCCGATGGCGGCTCGCCGGCAAAATGTAAACAGGCGGGGAAGAAATCCCCGCTGTTTACATCATACGGCGCTGCAGCGCAGCAGCGCCGTAAGGCAGATCGGCGATCCCCGGCCTCTGATTGGCCGGGGATCGCCGGCATATGATAGGCTGAAGCCTATCCTTCAATGCGCAGGACGGAAATCCGTCCTGCGCAGCACACAGGGGAAGGGAGAGGGAGGGAGCGGGCGAGAGGGCGGAAAGCGCTGCGGAGGGGGGCTTTGAAGAGCCCCCCCCCGCTAAGCAACTGCAGCCGGCAGCGATCAGACCCCCCCAGCAGGACATCCCCCTAGTGGGGAAAAAAGGGGGGTAGTCTGATCGCCCTGCTGCACTCCTGATTGGTGCTGCGGGCTGTAGAGCCCACGCAGCACCGATCAGTGTAAAATCCCCTGGTCGGCAAGTGGTTAAACAGACTCCTTTTGCAACTTGAATTCCCAAAAGCTATTTTACTTTCTATTTAAAATATATATACTGTAGTAAGTCCAGCCTCAGAGCTTCTACCTCTACCAGGTAGGATTTAAATATGTACTCATGCATGAAGTTTGCTACCACAAAATGCACACACGTCAAGGGCTCTTTTCCACTAGCAATCACCTAATGCAAATGTAAGCGATTGAGATTTTTCATCAATTGTGTTTGCGCATTTATCTTTAAACATTGAAGCGCAATCACACTTAAAGAGAATCTGTATTGTTAAAATCGCACAAAAGTAAACATACCAGTGCGCAAAAGGTGGATCAGCGCAACACCAGGCCGCCTCCGAATGGCCTCCAATCAGAGGTGCGCTGAGCCCCCCCAGAAACTACAAACGCACCTTGAACCCAAACAGAAGCTCTGCATATACACCATAAGAGCTTCTGTTTGGGTTCAAGGTGCGTTTGTAGTTTCTGGGGGGGCTCAGCGCACCTCTGATTGCAGGCCATTCGGAGGCGGCCTGGTGTTGCGCTGATCCACCTTTTGCGCAATTTTCAATTTTCGATTTTATTTGATTAGCCGCACCCAGGCTATGCATATACATAGGTTAGGAATTAGTTAGTGTTAGGCCCCTCCCATGGAGGATCGACTTCTTCGCAGTGGGAGATATGAGTACTTAATAGGTTGCATGCAAGCTGTTACAGGAAACTAACATCCTCCTCCAGTGGTAGACAGGTCATGTGTATGCTCGGTGTGTATTATATCCCACAAGTGGGGCTTGCACTCTTTTGCAGGTAGGCACTTGCCTGTTTTTAAGTAGCGCTTGCTATAAACATACCAGTGCGTTAGGGGACATCTCCTATTCCCCTCTGTCACAATTCTCCGCTCCCCGCCGCATTAAAAGTAGTCAAAAACCGTTTTTAAAAGTTTATTTATAAACAAACAAAATGGCCACCAAAACAGGAAGTAGGTTGATGTACAGTATGTCCACACATAGAAAATACATCCATACACAAGCAGGCTGTATACAGCCTTACTTTTAAATCTCAAAAGTTCATTTGTGTGTTTACCTTCCTCCCCCTGCAGCTCTCATGCACTAAACGTTTCTTCCTGCAGACAGCTCTGCCCGTCTGTAATTCCTCAGTATGTGTCAGCCAGCTCCTTTCACAGCCTAACAGGAGGATTTTTATCCAGCTCTCTTCTCTTACTGATAAGAAAGCAGAGACGCTGCTGGCTTATGTAAATAACACACACACTGGAGTGTGCATAGAGGGGCCTGAAAAGAAGTGTGCATAACAGATCAGCACTGAAGAGTTGGCAGCCTTCCAGACACAGGGCGACAAGTCCGACAGGGGAAAGATACATTGATTTATTACAGAGACGGTGATAGAAAGTGCTGCAGTAAGCCAGAGCACATTAGAATAGGTTTAGGAACTTGTAGGATGGTAGAAAACAGGATGAAATTTTTGTTACAGAGTCTCTTTAAAACTGCTCCAAAAAGTGCTGTTCTGTGCCTTAACCTTTTCGGGACCGGCCACCTACCCCCCCTTAAGGACCAGGCATTTTGCGCGGGAAGGGGGTGCGCGCGTTTGGGGGGGTCAGGCGGCCGGATCCCGTCTGTGGCTGCCTGGCATTGTGTCCCCCCTTGGTGGCCTGGGCCCCCCCTTCTGCCAGCAGCCTTCACTTACCTTCCAGGCTCCAGTGATGAGCCGCACGGGACCCTCTTCTCCGGCCGGCATCTCCGTTCTGTCTGACGAGCAGTTCCGGGTCGCGGCTTGATGACGTCATCAAGCCGGGACCCGGCGCTGACGTCAGATGAAGCGGAGATGCCGGCCAGAGCGGAGGGGGAACGGCAGGGAGGTGAGTGGATCCTCTTCTTTCCCCCCCTGCCGCCGCAGCTGTCAAACAGATCACTACGATCATACGGCGATCGTAGTGATCGTGTGATCAGCAGCCATACGCGATGGCTGCTGATCACTCGGGGGAGATGTCGGCTGTCATATGACAGCTTAATCTCCCCCTCCGGGTGCGCACGATCGCGTCGGGAGCGGAAATTGCAGGCCGGCGTAGATTCTACGCCGCATCAGGCTAGAGCAGCCACAAGTGCGGCATAGAATCTACTGCACGTGGTCCCGAAAAGGTTAAAGAGAACCCGAGGTGGGATTAAATTATGTTACTGGGGCACAGAGGCTGGTTGTGCACACTAAGACCAGCCTCTGTTGCCCCATGGTGTGCCTCCATGTCCCCCCTGCATGCCGCTATAGCCCCCGCAGTGCTGGCGACACGCAGCGCATCGCCAGCACAATGTTTACCTATGCGCTGTCAGTCAGCGCCGCTCCCCCGCCTCCTCCGCATCGGCGCTACCCGCCCGCGTCACTTCCCTTCTATCAGCGGGAGGGAAGGGACATGGGCGGGTAGCGCCGATGCGGAGGAGGCGGGGGAGCGGCGCTGACTGACAGCGCTTAGGTAAACATTGTGCTGGCGACACGCTGCGTGTCGCCAGCACTGCGGGGGCTATAGCGGCGCGCAGGGGGAACATGGAGGCACACCATGGGGCAACGGAGGCTGGTCTTAGTGTGCACAACCAGCCTCTGTGCCCCAGTAACATAATTTAATCCCACCTCGGGTTCTCTTTAAGTCAAATCTCAGTTGTATTCGTAGCTTAGCATGTGTGTGATGATGTAATCACATCATCCTTGCCCTGTGCAGTCTGAAAGCCACTATCAGATGCATTGCATCGTGGGAGGCTCATTTTTTTTAGCAGTTTTCAAGTAATATTAACATTTTAATATTTACATCTGTTTATATGTTGTTCTTTTATTTTTATTACAATACTATGAGGTTAATATATACCCTAAATTTTAACCCTGAAAATGTGGGTTTCTGCTGTAATTTGTATTTGCATTTCTTTTCTCATACTGTTAGATCTAACAATCTCTGTTTTTTGATGGCTACAATGTGCCTGCTGACTGTGATGTAGAGGGTCAAAGTTGACCCTAATGATGCACTATGGGGGCGAATCAAACTTCCGCGAGCGAACGCAAACCACCGAAGTTCGCCGGCGAACCGTTCGGGCCATCACCAGCAGCCAGACAGGGAACATCGCGCAATAGCACGGTGTTCCTTAAAAAGGCTGTTTTTTTTACGCACTGCATTGCTGACGCTGGTTTCCAGTGTGAAGTATCATCACGTCACCCCTCCTAATATGCAGAGTATCACAGCAGAACGTTCAATAGAGGTTGCCATGGCACTCCTGTGCTTTCAGTAACCAACTAATTTCTTCAATCATCACCAACTCTTAAATGTCTTCTGTCTCTCTTTGGTCTCAGCTGTTTTATCTTTCGTATTCGCTCTATGGTTGAAGCCCCCATCCTCCCTGTTATCCCAATCTATATTGCCAGTAAATTTGGTATGGGTGATTAGGACGAGAGCAAGGCTGGAGGCCAGGGCCGGGCCGAGGCAGAGGCTGAAGAGGCTCCAGCCTCAGGGCGCAGTGTAGGAGGGGGTGCACAATTCATTCAGCTGTCATTCCCAATTGTATTTGAAGCACAAAGAAATAAGAAAAGGACATACATAGCAGTGACTGCAAGCCAGATAACTAGAGATTAAGGTGTTGGGGGCCCTGGGGCGCCTCTTAGTCTAATAGCAATCAGTGTGTGACGGCTGGGGTGGGAGGGATGGAGGGGCGGACTTTGCTGTCTCAGCCTTGGGTGCTGAAGGACCTTGTCCCGGCTCTGCTGGAGGCTACACAGTGTAGCCCCAACCTGGAGGAGCCTGGAGAAGTTGGAAGACATTCTGGAGGCAGCAGTAGAAGAGAGGAGCACAGCAAATGGAGTGCAGGACAAGTAAACTATAGCAACCTCCCTCCTGGATGCTCTACTGAGATCACTCCTTATATTAGGTACGGAGAATAAGTGGCTGTATGGAGGGACCACCAATGGGTGTTGATGAACTTATGAATATGCTCTGCTGCACACTGTACTTAGTAATGGGAACATCAACTGCAGATTAGTGAGTAAGAAGGGCCACTCTCCACTGTGTATGCGCTGTATTGACCTGAATATAAACAGAGATTGGGTATGAGTCGTCTTACTTTGGTCCACACATCTTAGTTTACATTTGAGTATAGACAATATGTGTTAATTCTTCATTTCAATCTGGAACTTTCAAGCTGATTGGCTGTTTCTTAGTCAGGCTGTGAACTGTGTGATTTTCTGTAGCAATGAGATCAATCCATCCATCACTAGCAATAATCAAGGGCTGCAAGATTTAACAATTAAACAGTAATGAGCACTTGGCAGTGATATTTGTCTGCACTAGTGTCAGTAACTCAGTTTTACATGAAAATGGGCATACAGTTATTTCACAAAATAGAATCAGGGTCCAGAGCTGTGCAAATCAGGTTTACATTTACAGCCCAACCAACATTAAGAAGAAGAGACGGATATCAGACTTTGCAAGTGCCACTGACATGAAAACCCCTCTCTAGAATAAAATCATGAATGATGTGGAAAACATAATTTGTGTGGGCTGTTATTACTGCTGTTGTGTTACCATGTGCTAAAATTGCCCTCCTTATCCTGACAAAAAGAGGTGGAAGAGGGAAAACTTTCCATAACAGACAAAAAACCTTTGCAGAGAGTAGAGATTGGAGCACCTGACTATATATATATATATATATATATATATATATATATATATATATATATATATATATATATATATATATATATATATATATATATATATATATTCTTAATGTGATTTCTTATCTTTTGGGCCAAAGGGGTTCATAGTGAATCCATGGAAGTGCCAGAGGTAGGGCCTATTTCCACTGCTTCAGAATTCACATTGTTTCCCCTCAAGTGATTTGAGCAGGGAAACGCTGCCTATTCCGCCATTAGCCTTGCCGTCCATCGCATGCCTTTGTTATTTGGACGGCATGATGCATTTTACTGCAGCATACACCCAAATCCCTATAACCGTGTGTGGCACAACTACAGGGATTTGGATGGATACTCGCATCACTGCAAGAGCCAGCGTGCATCCTGCAAGTAATGATAACCTTGTTATACCCTATATACTTTAATATAATCCGACTGTAAGGCTTGGTGGTGTATTCTCCACAGTCAGCATGCAACGCATGAGCTGGCGTGGAGGAGGTACACACACCAGCACAAGGAAACAGGCTATCCCTAGTATAGTGGAGGGGAGGACTGACTCCAATAGGAGATTGTGGCACACAGAGCCGGTGCAGATCTGACAGCCACAAACAATGCTTTCGTTATAACGTCTCAGCGCAAAGTAGCGCTGAGCGCATAAACCAGAACTGAGGAGATCAGGACAGGTAGACAGAATGAACGCTTGCTAGCTAGCGGCTACTTAGCGACAGCAAGCGTCCAAAACAAGACAGACTGGAATGAGGCAGCCAATGCGATTGCAGCGATGGCGTGCCTCACAAAGACAGGACAGGATAGTCAGGAAATAGCAGGATCAAGATAGATGAACGTAACACAGACAAATATACAATAAGTATGTTTTCCTAGCGTATTACAATTACAGCTATCAATGAAACTATTTGTAACGTCTGACTAACATATGTATATATCGGCAATGAACCGATATATGACATAAGCAGGAACGCTGACTAGGACTGGAGTAATACAGGGAACAGGACTCAGAAGGATTCGCTATCTCTTCGCAGAGATGAACGCAATCCACAAACAGTAACAGAACAGGATTCAGAAGGATTCGTTATCTCTTCGCAGAGATGAACGCAATCCACAAACAGTAACAGAACAGGATTCAGAAGGATTCGTTATCTCTTCGCAGAGATGAACGCAATCCACAAACGGTAACAGGACAGGATTCAGAAGGATTCGTTATCTCCTCGCAGAGATGAACGCAATCCAAAAACGGTAACAGAACAGGATTCAGAAGGATTCGTTATCTCTTCGCAGAGATGAACGCAATCCACAAACAGAACCAGGAGCAGGGTAACTACCTCAGCACGGGTGGTCACGGTACGCGCAACCTACCAAAACGTGCTGGAAAGCTGACTAACTGCACACAGGATATAAACAGTTCATGTACGTATACATCAGCGACACTGATGTATCAACGTAACACAAATACAAGGAAAATAATAAACGTGCTGGTATGCATATATATTGGCAATGAACCAATATATGATGCAAAGACCAGCAAAGTATCTTTAGAACAAGAAACACGATCGAGGGCTGAAGCGACAGCAAGACAGGCTTAAACTGAAGCTATGAAAACCCAAGGAAACCCTGCAGGAAGCAGATCTTTATACTGAGGTCATCCAATGGGAGCAGACATGCAGATTCCCACACAGGTGAATGATAATCAGTCACAAGCTGACAGCAGGGAAAGACAGACAAAGCTATGCAGCTTGCATGGAAAGACATCAGAACTGCCTGAGCTGCAGCACTACTACTTCCAGCAACACCTGCTGCAGCAGCGATCATTACAGTACCCCCGCCCTTAAAAGCGGATTCCAGACGCTTTTCAAAACTGAAATTCCCAACAAAACAGTCTGACTGATAATTCATGATGACCGGGACAGCCCGGCAAGACCGAATTCCAGAATCAGTCCCCACAAGACTGGACCCATCAGAACCAGAACCTACAGAACCATGCCCATCAGTACTACAAGCCCCAGTGTGACACCCATCAGAACCATGATTTCCAGAAGAAAGCCCTCCGAAACTCTCTGAGCGATACCCACCGCCTTCCAGGAACCATTCAGAAACGCCAAAGCCTTTGCAATGCCCACCGGGACTGTCTTTACCAACACAAAACCCACTGTTGAACCAGTCCAAGGCACCAGGACAAGTTTTCTCAGAGACCTCCCAGAACACCTTGAAGCTCCAAAGAGATCCCCATAGGTCAGAACGCCCCTTAGGCTCACATGGAGAACTATCAAGAACCCCTATGGAACCTAGGGCAATTCCCGAGTCAGGGCCACAAGGACAAACATCAAGATCAGGGCTTTCAGGGACCAGAACCATCTCTGGGCATGCAGGCAGACTGGCAACATCAGAACATGTTCCCACTAAGGAAGCATCAGAGCACGCTAACACCTTAGACACACTTGGGCATTCTGGCACACAAAGAACATCTGGGCACACTGGCACAAGAGAAACCTCTGGGCATGTCAAGGAACTGTGAGCCTCAGGGTCAGCCAAGACAGGACCAAAACCAGGACTGGCCAAAAAAAAATCATCATGACTAGACTTCGCAACTACTGGACTTTTACACGAGAATGCAGGATCAGACTTAGATGTCGCTGATTCCAGCAAAGTCAGTAACAAATCAGATTCAGGGGCACTAACAAGACAGGACAAATCTTCTGATGTATGCACTGAACCAGATAGGGACTCCACAACTACCTCTGGACTGGACAGAGACTCATCTAATACACTGGATTGGAGCTCATGAGGCGCTGCAGAACAAGTCAGTATTGCAGCAGCCCCCACTGGACTAGGCAAAACTGAGGAATTCCCTGGACAGGAAGGGGACTCTGGAACCTCTGCCACAGCGGCCAGAGAACCAGAATCTTTCAGGATACAGGGCTGGGTTTCAGGAACACTCATCAGACCGGACTGAAATTCTGAGATTTCTATTATTTTGACCAGAGAATCAGAATTATCCATGTTACAGGGCAAGACTTCTGAAACATTCAGAGGACAGGGCTGGAGTTCCTCGGCTGTTACAACACTGGAGAGGGACTCAACAACATTGGTTAAATCAGACTGTATACAGGGCAAGGTATCTAACACACTTGCTGACGAGGACAGTATTTCAATGGCTTCTGCTTTGCTGGGCAGAAATTCATCAAGTTTTATTAGAGCAGACTGTAATTCCAAAACAGCTGCTAGACAAGTGAATATTACTGCAACACCAACTGAGGTAAGCAGTGCCTCAGACTCCTCTGCTAGAGGGTTTGAAGTATCCAAAGTACTGGGTGAAGCATAAGACTCTGCGACCACAGCTTCACTGGACAGGATCACTGAACAGTCCATATTGCAGGGCAAAACCATGGAAGCACCTGCTGGACAGCATAATGATTCTGTGACCTGAGTTTCATTTGAGAGATCTACTGCACAATTCATGGTACAGGGCAAATTTACTGGAACATTTTCTGAACAAGGTAATAATTCTGCGATTTCAGGTTCACATAGCAGAGGCTCTGAGCTATTCACGAAACTAGAGTGAGGTGTAGAAACAGGAAGATCAAGACACAATGTTTGCGCATCTGAATCACCATTCATTTGTAAAATTGGAAAATTCAGATGCTGGGGTTCTGAGGTTTCTAGACAGGATTGCTGGGACTCGGAAACTGATGTAGTGCATCTATTGGCATCTGCTGGATCAGACAGGAGTTGAACTTTATTAACACAGGTAATTTCTGCAGAAGTGTTTGCAGAGGCAGGCAAGATTTTTCTGGTGTCTGTTTCACTGAACAAAGAGTCATGAGTACTGGCTAGGCTGGACTCGGAAGTCAGCAGGACCTCTGGATTCTCTGCTGAAAAAATTGCGCAGGGCAAGGTTAAGAATGTATCAGTGGCTTCTGTTTTACTGGTAAGTAACACTGAGTTATCCATGGTACAGGGTGGAATTGCAGGAACTTCAATTTCACACAAAAAGAGCTCCGAATCACCTGCTGAATCAGCCAAAGGTGCTGAAGCAGGCGGGTCAGAACGCCAAATTTGCGAATTCGGAGTCACATAAAAATCATCCAAAATCAGTTCCCACACATCAATCAATGGAGCCACAAAGTCATACCCACACATACCAGTTTTTATTAGGTTATAGGCAGACTTAATGCATGCATTCAATACTAATTCACTTTTTGCACTGTAAAATTGACAAAATGAACTTGAATCATTCTTCCATTCATTGACCAGAGCTTCCATCTCTCCTTTCTCAAATGGAGGATTCCAAGCATACTTAACAGGCAGATCATGGTTTGCAGATATGATTGTAGCAGGGACATATATTGGGTTAATTAGCAGGTGATTGGCAGATTCCTTATTCCTAAGAATCTCCAATACCTGTAGTAAGTGCTGAACTGTAGTGTATGCAAACTTTCCTTGCTTCACAAATAAGTTGATTTGTTCAATACTCTGTAATATCTCCTCATAATCATACTCAGATAATTCTTTTAAACAAAAATCTTTATTTTCCCTAGCCAGGGAGGAAAGTTCATTAGTAGTTTCATAAGTCCATTTAACTCCCCTGAAAGACAATTGCATTTCATTATCTGTTAATGGCAGAATCTCATTATAGGTCTCAGTCGCTAAGGTTAACGACTCTGCAGATCGGACACGTTTCTTAGAACGTTTGCGTTTTGCCTTAGACCCTGCTGTTTTTGGTGATTTATTCAAGGCTGCAGGAAAATTATCAGTAACACTTTCTGCTTGCTGAACATTTTTGCAAGCAATTGAAGGAGTAGCTGATTGGCCTGCTGCCAGGAGTTCATTAAGAGGAAAAGGCAATGGATCTATGCGCAACCAGTTATGGATCACAAACGCTAGAAATTCCAGCGGTCTCTCTTTCAAATCGGAATGATTGAGAACATCAAATGCCCACTGGAATAATTCCCCTTTAAACAAAATATAACTTAGTTGGAGTGCCCAGGTTGAAACAGGAGTCGCTTGGAGATCAGGATTGGCCAGGAACCTGGCACATTCAGAGAAAAACTCATTTTCTGTTTCAGAGCTAAGTTCTTCAAATTTCTTAAAGGAACAGGAACCATAATTAACAGTGTCATACTTTCTGCGAATCCCCCCCACAATGGGGATTGGTAATGGGGTTTTCATAATGTAAGGCTTGGTGGTGTATTCTCCACAGTCAGCATGCAACGCATGAGCTGGCGTGGAGGAGGTACACACACCAGCACAAGGAAACAGGCTATCCCTAGTATAGTGGAGGGGAGGACTGACTCCAATAGGAGATTGTGGCACACAGAGCCGGTGCAGATCTGACAGCCACAAACAATGCTTTCGTTATAACGTCTCAGCGCAAAGTAGCGCTGAGCGCATAAACCAGAACTGAGGAGATCAGGACAGGTAGACAGAATGAACGCTTGCTAGCTAGCGGCTACTTAGCGACAGCAAGCGTCCAAAACAAGACAGACTGGAATGAGGCAGCCAATGCGATTGCAGCGATGGCGTGCCTCACAAAGACAGGACAGGATAGTCAGGAAATAGCAGGATCAAGATAGATGAACGTAACACAGACAAATATACAATAAGTATGTTTTCCTAGCGTATTACAATTACAGCTATCAATGAAACTATTTGTAACGTCTGACTAACATATGTATATATCGGCAATGAACCGATATATGACATAAGCAGGAACGCTGACTAGGACTGGAGTAATACAGGGAACAGGACTCAGAAGGATTCGCTATCTCTTCGCAGAGATGAACGCAATCCACAAACAGTAACAGAACAGGATTCAGAAGGATTCGTTATCTCTTCGCAGAGATGAACGCAATCCACAAACAGTAACAGAACAGGATTCAGAAGGATTCGTTATCTCTTCGCAGAGATGAACGCAATCCACAAACGGTAACAGGACAGGATTCAGAAGGATTCGTTA
Source organism: Hyperolius riggenbachi (assembly GCF_040937935.1). NCBI lineage: Eukaryota > Metazoa > Chordata > Amphibia > Anura > Hyperoliidae > Hyperolius > Hyperolius riggenbachi. Next base: position 149,502,603 of record NC_090651.1, on the reverse strand, counting down.
TCTCCTCGCAGAGATGAACGCAATCCACAAACGGTAACAGAACAGGATTCAGAAGGATTCGTTATCTCTTCGCAGAGATGAACGCAATCCACAAACAGAACCAGGAGCAGGGTAACTACCTCAGCACGGGTGGTCACGGTACGCGCAACCTACCAAAACGTGCTGGAAAGCTGACTAACTGCACACAGGATATAAACAGTTCGTGTACGTATACATCAGCGACACTGATGTATCAACGTAACACAAATACAAGGAAAATAATAAACGTGCTGGTATGCATATATATTGGCAATGAACCAATATATGATGCAAAGACCAGCAAAGTATCTTTAGAACAAGAAACACGATCGAGGGATGAAGCGACAGCAAGACAGGCTTAAACTGAAGCTATGAAAACCCAAGGAAACCCTGCAGGAAGCAGATCTTTATACTGAGGTCATCCAATGGGAGCAGACATGCAGATTCCCACACAGGTGAATGATAATCAGTCACAAGCTGACAGCAGGGAAAGACAGACAAAGCTATGCAGCTTGCATGGAAAGACATCAGAACTGCCTGAGCTGCAGCACTACTACTTCCAGCAACACCTGCTGCAGCAGCGATCATTACACCGACTTTTTGAGACCAAAAAAATGGTCCAAAAGCAGGGGTCTCAGCTTATACTTGTGTTAATGGTAGTTGCTTACCACCCTCCCCCCGGGGGGTCCAGAGTGTACCAGCCACCGCAATATGAGTAATAAAGCTGAGTGGTAATGGCTGTATCCCTCTGAACCCTTGGACTTAGGAGATTAACGGGTGTTAGATGGCTGTGTGCCGCTATGCTGCCCCCTGCCAGTGTGAAGCAGAAAGTGCCCCCCCCCCGGCATAAGCAGAGGCTGGTTCCTTCCACAATGATTCCTCTGTAGCTTATAAAGCGGCGTATCTTCGCTATGACACCTTCTAGTGGCTGTCATCACATGCGCCACTACTGAAAGAGCAGCACAGAGTGGTAAGCATAGGAACAAGCAGCATAGTCTAGATGGACGCTCCTCGCCGCCCTAGCATCCATCTAGACTCTGAGTAATGTGCTGTTTTCTGTATACAGCACATAGGACACTATGTTTAAATGAAGGAGCCTGTTTAGTTACCAGGGAACTAGCATAATGATACGTTTCTGAGGAGGCGTGACACACACAGGTGAGGCCACTAACGATCTCTGTCAGTGTATTTAAACAGCTACTTGTGGCAAGCACTTCAGCTCTGATCTGGGCTGCTGTTGCTGTGGGTGTAGGTGGTGGGGGGCTGTTTATTATTTCTCCTATATTATGTGTATTTTCCTGACAAAGCTCCAGTAATGGAGTGAAACTAGCACTAGTCGACCTGCACTATCACTGTGTATATATATATATAGCACTCTCTAGTAACCTGTGATGATTTGCTCAGCTGCCTGTGCAGGCAGCCAGCCTTTTGACCATTGTGTAGGTTTGCATGCTGCAGGACTCTGGAAAGAAGAGCTTCTGTCAGTTTTGCAGCTTGTGCTTGCAGATGAATTTGCATACGTTGTCATGCAAATTGCCTGGCCACATTCATTGGAGGCGTGTACTATAAGTACTATGTCTTTCCCACAATGCTTCGCTGTTCATAAGGATTTTGTCCTGTGTAACACTCCTGCCGGGAGTGTCAGCCATGCTCTTTGTTTGAAGTTCAGCTTAGAGTAATTCCTGAATCTGCGCTAGGCAGGTTTTCCCTAGTGCAGTTAGGATTGTATTATCTGTTTGTATGTTCTGTTGCCATTGTCCTGTCCCAACGGTGGTCGAGAGGAAATGGTTCTGATCTCTGTTCTTGGAGTATAGCTGGTGCAGCGGTTGCTACCAGCTATCTCTTCTGTTCTGTCTCCTGGGATCGCGCTAGCTACTTTTTGCCTGCGCTGGGGATCCTTCTGTTCTGCAATTCTGTCTCCTGGGATCGCGCTAGCCACTTTTCGCTAGCGCTGGGGATCCTCCTGTTCTGTCTCCTGGGATCGCGCTAGCCACTTTTCGCTAGCGCTGGTGATCCTTCTGTTCTGTCTCCTGGGATCGCGCTAGCCACTTTTCGCTAGCGCTGGGGATCCTATCTCTCGCTTGTCCCTGTTTTCGTGTGTCTGTCTTGTCTGCTACGCTTGCTGGAGGCTCGGTGAGGTAACCGTTAAGCAAGCGTACGCGTCCTCTGTTTCATGTTTGTCTGTCAATGGTTAGTTAGGCGTGCTTGTCTCTATTGTGCTTATCACGTGGAGACCACGCATAACCGCGTGCACTGTTGCGAATGAGTGCGGTGTCCGCGGTTAGCTAGCGTTTGTTATTTTCCTTTTTATTCTCATTGTATTATATGCTGTGCCTTTGCTAACCTCGTATTCTGTTCTGATCTGCCTTGTGTCATGTCTGGCGATCGCACCTCTCGCGATCGCGTTCCTATTTCATATCTGCTGTTGTGTGTGCGCGGTCGTGGGGTGGCGGCTAGATTGGCGCACACACATACAATCTGTCCCTTTGCTCGTTCTCATTCGCAATCGCCTCTCTTGCGATTGCGTTCTGCGCTTCGTACAAATTCCTGTCTGGCATTTGTGGAGGTACAGAGGATTGGTTCCTCTGCACTCCCCAGCGCCATCTCCTGACAGGAATTTTCCCTCTACGGGTGCGTAGCACCTTTTGCTGGGTGCCTGCAAATATACGCTTGTGGAGGATTTCCACCGTATCAGCGCATGCGTTGTGCGCTGATCACGGAGAAAGTTCCACAATCGTTACATAACCCCAGCAACTTAGTTACCTTCTGTGAAGGCTGTTGGCATTACTACTATGTAGATTATGTGACAATTGATCACTAATACTTTCTGTGAATCTTCGTAGTTGTACATAACCATTCTACAGCCTACCAACATGTATATTTAGATGTAGGCCTGTTTGGTGGGAATAGCTACACCTTGAGTCTGGTATCGCATACTTGCCAGTGTGAACCAGACAGCAAGGGGGATCAGCAAAGACCTCTCACAAACTGAGCATACACATGAAAATCATTGATTGGTCATCGTTGAAAACAACTACCTTCTCCTCTCGCAGTAGTGATAGGATTTTTTCCATTAGATCATTTATAAATTGCAATACCCCAGGGCTGATCTATACCTGCAAATGCAGATGTGACATGGTGTATGTGGGTCTAACTACTAGGCCCCTAAAAAAAGTGTCCTCGAACATATCTGGGACATAAAACATAAAAATGACACATCAGTAGCCCGACACATGAACACTGTTCACGCATCCAAACCATTTGAAATCAGTTTCTGGGGCATCCAACAGTGGAAATTGGGTGCGAGAGGAGGAGGGAATTTGAATAAGAAGCTACACCAATTAGAGGCTTTTTTCCTGATAAAGCTCCAGTAATGGAGTGAAACTAGCACTAGTCGACCTGCACTATCACTGTATATATATATATATATATATATATATATATATATATATATATATAGCACTCTCTTGTAACACCAGCAACTTAGTTACCTTCTGTGGAGGCTGTTGGCATTACTACTATGTAGATTATGTGACAATTGATCACTAATACTTTCTGTGAATCTTCGTAGTTGTACATAACCATTCTACAGCCTACCAACATGTATATTTAGATGTAGGCCTGTTTGGTGGGAATAGCTACACCTTGAGTCTGGTATCGCATACTTGCCAGTGTGAACCAGACAGCAAGGGGGATCAGCAAAGACCTCTCACAAACTGAGCATACACATGAAAATCATTGATTGGTCATCGTTGAATGTGGTTAACTAACCAGCCTCGCTAGACAAGTTATGCAACTGACCATATCCACACCAAAAACCTCTGACCTCTCTTTGTTTTTGCATGTTTCATTTTTTTACCTGAATACCACTTGGCCACCCACAGTCGTATAAATAATGACAGGGTGATTGGGAGTGACAAACCCTTGTCACTATTAGTAAATATCGGGTGTGGTCCTAACGGACAAAGTGTATGAATTTCCTTACCTGTACTACACTCGGTTTTAGTGTGTTTTTTTATTTATTGCTATTAGGTGTACCGAGCACCATTTTGAAAGTGCCTGAGAGGGTATGGCATACTTATCCTCAGACCTCCCCTCAGTTGACGCTCTCACGAAAGAAGTGAGAGAGATTTTTCATACACAGTCAGAGATCGCACAGAGTGAAAAATTGGGCGGTTCTGACAATGATATTGAACCAGCCTTTAGGGACTTCTTTAAGACATATAAAGACTATCTGAGATCCTCATGGGAAGTAGCCACCTTCAATATGTATTTGAAAGAACACATAACAGTAAGGGGGCTTCGTAATTTGACCAACCCAAATTCACACACAGATGATGTGGACTTTATGGAAGGGTGGGAAAAATGTCTGCATGTTTCATTTTTTTACCTGTATACCACTCACCCACCCACAGTCGTATAAATAACGACAGGGTGAACGGGAGTGACAAACCCTTGTCACTATTAGTACATATCGGGTCAGGTCCTAACGGACAAAGTGTATGAATTTCATTACCTGTACTACACTTGGTTTTAGGGTGTTTTAACACAGCAGCAGTGCCATCACTTTTTTTTATGTCAGATAGCAATAAAAAAATAAAAAAAAACCTTGCAGGGATGATGATGGCGATATAACACACTAGTGCACAGTAAATGCAGTGACACTGTATACTGGTGGTGCCTGGTGTGGTGTATGTAAGCTACCACATCACAGACAGTAACAACAAAAATACAACAATCCTTATAAGGATTTTTATATATATATATATATATATATATATATATATATATATATATATATATATAATTCAAACCACACTGGTCCTTTCTATCCTGGTTCATTATCCTTCATATTAACATTTTGAAATTAGTAATATATCAATTTAAAGGATGGGAATAAAGTTTAGAGTCAATCAAACACAGTTTTAGTAGAGAAATATATATATTTACATAGGAAGAGGGACAAAGTCCTGAAAGAGGGACAAATGAGGAGGAAAGAGGGACAGAGCTCCCAAAGAGGGACTGTCCCTCCGAAAGAGGGACAGTTGGGAGCTATGTTTATAGTTTGCATTACTTGTGAACGGATGAGCATTCTGCCATCACTATACATATACTACCTGTATTATTATTAATCATCTTGTATGTAGATAGTGCTTTTTGCATATTAACCTGAAGATTGAACTTGATTAAGGTATATTTTCCTAAAAAGGATTCGATCGAGCCTCCAAAGATGTGTGTACAGATTGTTTTAACTTGTATTGAAAATGTAGTATATAATTGCCTTGTTACTTTCTGACACGGCTATATTCTTTTTATGATGTAATTGTGGATGATAAATAACCCAAAACGGAAGCAGCCTAGGGTAAAAGCATAGAAGCACCTGTGTTTATCAAAGTAAATTATTTCTGTAAAAGATTGCCCTTGGGAAATTCAGGTGGTCAGCATAAACTCTTTAAAATATGTAACATTTTATATTTCCGGATTTTAATTTATCTTGCATTTATCTGTATTGAAAGTGAAGTAGAATAAGCCATATCTACACATGTTTTGAGATGAAGAACACATTTTGTAGCATTGTGTGCAAAACATGAAATACTGTATATGAAGCTTACTCTATTGTGAATTGGTTGGAAAAGCGTTGATATAAGCTGACTGACCAACAAGTGCCATTCACTGGAGTTACCTTGCGAGGGCTGCACTAGGGAGTTGTAATAATCGTATAACTGTCTGCATTAGAATGTTTAATACTTTATTTAGAGCACAGTCCTGGCTTGCCAGAAGAGGTCCTTTGAATTTGACATCACTGGATCCATCCTCACCTGCTCACAACATGTTTCTTCATCCTTATGCAAAAGGTTCTGAACACTGTAGAGATGCCATCTGCTCAGGTGAGAGAGACGGCATGCAGACAGAAGCCAGAAAGAATGTATTTCACCTAGTTACAAAATGTTGTCAATTTAGAGGAAAAAAAAAACATTCATTACTGTCTGAAATCATCTCCCAGACAACACAGCTTGTTGCTCTCTCGCCCACCAGACACTGATTAGCGATAAAATCACTAGCAGTCCATTGATGTTTGGAAAGTACAGTAAAAAAAATGAACGATGCAATACCTTTCCTTCTGTAAAGCACATCGCTACATCTCTACCACAAGCATATTACCAAGTACACGTAAATATTCAGAATACAAGACATTTTAGGAAATATTAGCCAACATTTTCCTGCATTTATCACAATGTTCATTAAAACTTGATGCAAAATGTGCATTTATAAATGTCCTATTTGTGCACTAATTGTACAAATAGGATGTTTAATAAATGTGCATTCTTAAATGCGCGCACACTGCAGGAGCACGCATGTGCACGCTCACTTGGTGTGTCTGTTGTAACCCACAGTTGATGGCATTAAGTGGTTAAACTCCATAGTGCTGTCTTGCAAAACATCAATGACAGGCTCTGTCTGATTGAGGATGGATGGGAGAGGGCTGCAGGGGAAAATACTTAGCTGTCCTGACGCCTTCAGGGCAGAGGTGATGCTCCGCCCCCCTCCTCAGCAGTGCCATGTCTCCAAAGACTGCCAAAGGTCTTCAGAAACCTCCGCATGCATGGCTGCGGCCTGCCCCAAGCTCAGAAGCCACCAATCAGGTCACGACTGATGAGGTGGGGGTGGGCTGATTCCACGCAGGTGTGTGTGCACAGAGCCTTGTCAGCGATTTCGTTATTATTATTTATTGTATTTATGAAGCACCAACATATTACGTAGCACTGCACAATAGATAAAAGGGTTAACACACAAGGTAGGACATACAAGTAGCTCAGAACAAAACAAGATCATGCAAATGTCTTTGATAACAGTAGTTCAGTGTAATTTGTCTAACTTTCGAGACTGTTCTAGTCCACAAGAGGGGGAACAGACAGTAAGACTGCACAATCAAGCTGGAAACTCTAGGGAGAAGGGCCCTGCTAGAGGCAATGGGAAACTGTTAGCAGAGGAGTACTGAAGGGGTCAGTACTTAGTCCAATTCTTTTCTATTTATTTATTAATGATTTAGTAAATGGAATACAGAGTAGTGTAGCCATCTTTGCAGATAAAACAAACTTGTGCAGAATTGCCAAGACTATGATGGGTAGCGACATATTACAACAGGATCTTGACAATATGGCCATATGGGCAGGCACATAGCAGATGAAATTTGATAAATGTAAAGTCATGCACCCTGGATGTACCAATGGTAGAGCACTTTATAAAAAAAATGGCATACAGCTGGGAACATCAAGCTTGCAGAAGGACTTGGGAATACTGGTTGATAATAAGTAAAGTAAGCATGTACAATGCCAAGCAACGGTAGCTAAAGCAAATAAAATTCTAGTATACATAAAACAGGAAATAAAATCTCTAGATGCTAAGATACTACTCCATCTGTATCACTTGTGAGGCCACATCTGGAGTATGGGATACAGTTTTGGTCACTGCTCTGTAGAAATGACATCGACTTTCTTAAATGGGTACACAGATGGGCAACTAAATTAATCAGAGGGATGAAAAAGCTCACTTACCAAGAAAAGCTGAGCAAACTGTGCTTATTTAGCTTGGAAAAAAGGCAATACAGAGGACAACACAAAAGCTTGGCAGATGTGCTTTTTGTCCCTAGGGTTGTACAATGGACAAGGGGACATGATCTGCGTATGCAAGAAAAAAATTTTCCCCATCTATTTAGAAAGAAGTCCTTCACAGTAGGAGTGGTTAAATGTGGAATACTTTATCTCAGGAAGTATTTATGGCAAACTCTATACCTGCATTTAAAGAGGGCTTGGGTGCTTTCCTTGCATTTGCATTTGAAGGGCATCCACGGCTATAATTACTAGGTAATTCCCAGGAGAGTTGATCCAGGGATTTATCTGACTGCCATCTGGAGTTGGAAATGAATTTTTCCCTTTTAAGGCTAATAGGCCCAGGCCTTTTAAAGTGGACCCAAATACAAGATTTCAGAAATAAAATCTATTTTCTAAATGATAATAATAAATTGCAGCCTTTTTTCAGCTGCATGATGACAAACATAAAATATTTTACATTTATTGGAGAAACCCCTCCCCTTCCTTTCATATTGGCTATTTTTCTGGCAAACGTGAAGTAGATGGTGTCCAGCAAAGGAGGAATTGCTAATGGCTGCCACCTGTATAACCCAAGTAATGAAAAGAGAAGGGTAAAAAGCATGCACTGAAATGCTCATAGGCTTGAAGGAGTGTTTATTTATCTTTGTATGTGTCAGAGTGGTGCAACTAAATATTTTGAATTAAAAAAAATGTTTGGTTTGGGTCGCTTTAAGGTTTTTGTCTTCCCCTGGATCAACTGGCCTCTGTGTGGTTTTAGGATGGTGTTTTGTTTTGATTCTTCCACTTTTTGGTTGAACTTGATGGACGGATGTCTTTTTTCAACCAAACTAACTATGTTACTATGTGAAGTGAGCAGAAAAAAAGTTAGATACTCACTTATGAAGAGCAAATGCTCTGAATCTCATAGAGCCTTCCCTGTCCTCTCTCTGTGCCCTCCATCCACTGCTGTCCCCCGTTAAATATCTGTGCCATTGAGTGTCCTTGGAAGGTGGATCTGTATTGCGCATGCAGGAGTGCACTCTCTATTGGGGCTCTGGAAAGTTCCAAACACTGTAAAGCTGCAACTCACTGCTGGAGAAACTGGAATTTTGACACTCTGGCCCATATGCAAATATTTTTTCCCCTGAGTTTTGTCCTAGGTAATATTTTCAAACTTGTTAATAAAACGCCTTTTTGGTACATTTTTAATTGCAAAGTGCTGAAAACGTATTCAAATAGAAGATGACAAATTATCTCCTATTAGAAAGTTAATTGCATATGGTCCTCAATATTTGTTTTATGCTACTTCATCCAATTTTGGTCATTTCCTCTTCTACCAAGAGCCACTGAGTTATATCTGCCTGCAAGCCAAAGGGTCCAGAAGCAAGTAGAGGAAGATCTGCATATCAGGAAGTGACACCTAAACAAGCTATCCCTAATCCAAAGATACTCAGTCAAATAGCCTCAGTCCGACTTTAACTGTGAGTACTGGCCACTGTATTCTACCAAGATGGTTGAACTCGATGGACTTTTTTCAACCAAAATAACTATGTAACTATGTAAGAATTATTTTATTTGCGGCAAAATAAATCTGTTTTCCCTTGGTAAGTTTTCTGCCTGTCTTATGGTTATGCTAAATCATTCTTAAATTAGGAATGGAAATATACATAACCGGAATACTTATTAAAAACTGACAGCTGTTGCAAACACTAAAGGGTTATCTCTACCTCTGCTGCCAGGCAGCAGAGGGATCTCTACCTCTGCTGCCTGCTTTATACCGGTATTTCCTGTCAAACAGTCAGGAAATACCGGTGGCGTAGCAATAGGGTATGCAGAGGTAGCAACCATAGCGGGGGCCCTGGACCATGGTAATGATCACCTCTATCTCTGCTTTGATTAGTGTAACCATTCATAGACTGTTCTCCTGCTTAGCTTAAACTTCTCAGACATTGTAGCCATCCTTGGTAGGTCTTGGTGCTCCATATCAATTGTAATGTATAGAGCACTTGAGGGGGCCCAGTGTTAAACTCGCATTGGGGCCCATAGCTAGTAAGCAATGTGTACCTGTGTCTGTTCCAAATCAGTTGTATTGATGAATCATTAGTGTGCCATCTCCGTTCTTTGTTCATATTCAGTGCATCACAGGAGTGGTGTACCTGCTGGAGCCTGGCACCGGTGAACTGGTCCTGAAGGAAGAGGCCAGTGTGGTGGAGTGAGTGTGATTCTGTTCTGAGTCTCCTAAGCTATGCGACTACCATTGGTTTTGCAAAGAACTACTGAGAGACTCAAAGCAAGAATTCCCAGTAAAGACAGTTGCAGCTATGAAATCAAAGTTATCTGCAGATTTATATTTGAGAAAAGCTAACTAATATTGTTAATTTGCAACTGCGCTCTTGAGTTCAGGTATAATTTATACATTTACCTTTCCTGCAGGAAACACAGGGGAATACATAAAATAAATATTGTTAGAGTAACACATACTATGAAAGTAGTGTAACATGTGTTACCCTAACAACGCTCACATTACCTAGGTAACATGGGTCGCGCTAAATGCGCAATATACAATACCTTGTCACTGTACGTAACAGCAAAGTTGCAGTTTGTTCTCTGCTCATGAAAACTTTACCGAAGTTTTGTTCATATGAGTCCCACTGTGTCTGGAACTCAACTGTAAAGGGTAAAATCAGTCAAAGTAGATCTTCTGAATGGCTGATCCTGACCTTCAGAATAGATCAGCTGCCCAGTCTTTGCATTCTGATTTTGTTACTGGCATGTGTGAGTATCAGTTAAGGTAGCCATACATCTAGCAATTTTGCATTGAGCGACTAAGCGATCGACTTGAAAGCTGATCAACTATTGACCCACACACTACAATATCCTGTGTGATTCCCCTTCACTAATCGATGTGAACAATGTTGTGCCTCCACACTCTGAATCCAAAAATCAATTATTTGTCGAAATCATGTGAACAGAAGCTGATTCTTGTACCAATCGACCGATATCTTCCAAAATGATCAAATCAGTTGGTTGATTGAGCTGCCATCGCTAGATGTATAAGCACCTTTATAGTTCATTATGATTTAGCTGCAGATAGATAGATAGATAATATTAGATAGATAGATAATATTTTTTTTTACAGTGTTAAGGGACAAGAATCTTAGCATATGGAATGCAGACTCTCTGTGGAAAGCTGATGCAGAGCTGAATCTAGTAATATGGTACAGCTATTGACTGCACTGTCAGTAAATCCTGTTTGATGCTGGCGGCAGAAAGAGAAATTCAGATGACTTGATCTGATATGAAGGACTCAAATTCCTCTGTAGAGGAATGAGGCTAAATGTGTCCCCAATCTCTGCATTTATTTATTCAAAGAGAGAATTAATTTATGTAAAGTACATAGTGGAGGAGAAGCTCCAGACAGCATGGAAATGAGATGTCAGGATTTAATCTCATAAAGAAGAAATGGGACGGATTATAAGCTTTAGCACCGCAATAATGTGTCCCACTTAGTAAAAATACATTTTCAATAGGGAGAGAGATTGAGCAGGCAGCATGCGATGGGGAAATAGAGCCAGGACTTTAGTGTACTAATGGGAATGGCAGGTTTGCACAGTCAGCAACTTCTGCAGCCAGTGTTCTCCAAAGCTGTAAAACATTAAATGTCTCCAATCCACTGCACCTGACTTGAGACTATAAGTGGCACATATGGCGAGAAATGGAGGGTGAAAGCTTTTGGTCTCAAGTGACTTTTTGCAATGTGGGAATGTAAAAAGGATCATTTCCGTGGCTTGTGGTGTCTAATGATGCAAAGTGCTGTAGTATTTGTGCAGGCGGCAGAAAGCTCTACTTCATTATCAGAAGCCAAATGAGGCAATCACTCCTTCCAAAACTCTGCAGTGTGCTGCAGTCATTGGCTGGGGAAAGTGCTTGCTGTCATGAGGCTACCAACATTCTGGCTGGCTCTCTTCAACTGAGACGCATAACAGAATGCTACATACTGAGCTACAACACACAACATTGCTCATCACAACACTACAAGACACCTATTGATGTTAACATGAATCTGCGAAAGGTGCACAGATGAAAATATAAAACATGATTAGCATTTTGCTTTGGGCATTGGGATGAAGTGCAGTTATTTATTTATAGGCCAATGTACAGTAATGGCATATTAAACCAGTCAGTGAAGGTAAGGTAACAATGATGTAGAGTTAAAGAGAGAACTAATACTTTGTATAGATGTTTTCTGGGGTATAATAGCATCTGTAAAAATACAGCACCCTCAGCGTCCTGCACTAAGAAGAAAGGTGCTGCTCATGGTGCAAACATTTATAATAATCAGGGATTTCTGGAAAGGCCACAAAGGCTATGGCCTTGGGTCTTGGGTGCTGAAAAAGCAGAAGGGCAGAAAGGCAGCAGGACTTGGGGAGAGATAAGAGGCTGCATGTCAAATTAAAATATCTCTCCTGCTCCGAGGCTTGCCTGCTTTTCTGCACACACAGCCTGAATT